>NC_067159.1:15583607-15883607 GCF_903995435.1 Acomys russatus
ACAGTAATAATGCTGTTCAGGACAGCAGGTTTGTGACTGTATAAATAAAACCAGCTATTTGGGCCACCTGCTTCAACGTCAACTAATGGCCATTATCTTCAATCTTGCCAACAACATGTATTTGTCCTCAATGTCAGAAACCTGTTGTAATGCTGGTCAGTGACAGCGTTTTCCTTCCTTATTGTTTTTTTTTTCTTTCTTGGGGTCCTGCCCTTTTATGAAGGAAAAATGAGGGGAAGTAGTTTTGGGAAAGTAAGAAGATAAGGGTGGAGTTGAGAGGAGTATAGGGAGAAGAAATTGTAGTTGAAATTTATTGTGTGAGAGAATAATTTATTTTCAATTTAAAATATAAGACGTAATGAATATGAAAAATTGTGTCAATGTCCTTAGAAATAAGGGAATGCAAATTACAACTAGCTTTGGTTATACTTCACCATTATTGGAATGGCTATCATCAACTATGCAAGAACCAGTAAGTCCAGCCTCAGAATTCATAGTAGGATGTTTCTCAGCTCTCAAAGACCATGGCCTCTCAAGAGGCAGTTCCTCTGCTAGTGAACAAACACCATGTTTCCTTTCATAGGTTTGTTTCCAGCAGACAAACACCATGCACCCTCAAGTAAGTCTGTTTCACATCCCACACTTGGGACCAAAACAAAAAAAAATGTTTAAATCTGCTACTGAGCTGTATGAGAAACTTAATATTGCCTCAAAAGCATAATAATATTAAAGAAAGGCTGCTGCCTGGTATGACAAAAATTTTTAAAATCTCTTGGTTACCTCAATGACTTATATACTATATGCTAGTTCAATTTTCTTCTTTGTCCATGATAACTACCTAGCAATATGTTGCAGAAGATGTCAGGGTTTATATACAATTAAAAAAAAAATCAAACTGGAACTGAGTTTAAAATTTCTTTGCTGCTGATCAGTATCCATAGTGCTGGACTGTGTGTGACAGTCTGTAGATTGGGCGGGGAGAAAAGTCATCAAGGAAGATAACATTGCTTTAGACACTGTGAAAAGCAGTAACATAAATGGAAGGGAAGATGAGCCTGGTGCAGAAGAGCTCTCTAATTGGAATTAAGAGCTCATCAAAAGGAGGTAAATCATGTCTGGTATAGGAAGCATATCCACTTGTTCAAGTGTTATGAGCTCAATGACCATAGAAAACAATCTACTACCACCAGTTTAATAAAACAGCAAAATTCCTGACCACATTGTAAATAGTCATCCTCATGCCCACAGATCAATGTAGATTTCACCTCTCATAAAGAATAATTTTCTCTGCAACAGAAGAGACCATTAGAGAAAAATACACTAGTCAAAATGCAGAGGATATGATTGATTCTGTGGTGCCCTCCACCAATTGATATATCTGCAACACAAAGTCTGCCTTCAAGCCAAAGAACATGTTGTAAGAGTGAGTGCAAACATGTTAGAGCCAGAGATCTTCACAATCTGCTGTGAGAGGTGTTCTAGAAATTACAGGGTGATTTTCCTATAATAGCTCAAAAATATGAACTCTTTAACCATACTTGAAAAAAATACAAAACAATAGGCATTCTAACATGGAAGAGAGAAATCACACAGGATCCACTCCTAATTAAACAACTTTAGACAATTAAGGAATGTTGACAGCATGAGAAATAACTTCCCAACTGTCATCATAATAATTGGCAATTCAGTGCCAAGTGGCTAGCCCTGAAATCATAAGCATACAAGTAACATTATATAAACAGAGCAAATTGTGTTTATCCATTTCAGCATATATAATGATAGATTACATAGATAGGTAGATAATATAATTATATGTGTATATTTCATATACATAAATTTAAGAATTAAAGTGCCTTTTTTCAAGAATAAGCAATGAAAAAAGAGGATTGGAAAATTCTGCTAATTTAATTTAATTTAAAAATTTATATTGTATGACTGTTAACACATTCCTAATGCTTTGTGATTGAATTTAGGAATCAATTCACAGGAAGATATATTGAGTAGAATGTACTACTATTGCTTTGCCTATTTTACATGGTATCCAATGACCTTCTTAATGTTTCTACATATTCAGGGAGAATTGTCAAGTATCTATGTTTAGGAATAAAATGTTTGTTTTCTTTACTAATGTTGCCCTGATAAGTCTACCATCCTCCAGTGGAATGGAATAGCATCTATCCAAAATATATGGGAGTACAAAAGGAGCTTGATAAGTGGGAACTAAAAGGCCTAATTAATTTATTTTACCCCTATTAGTCAGTGGTTTATCCTTCCTGTTGATGACAGCTAATTCCGAGGGTCAAAACTGATGAAAAGGCTAAATTAAGTGACTACTAAGTACTCATGTCTAAAAGGAAGATCGCTATAACCCATCCAAAGCCTTAAGGCAGTAAAGAAAGTGGTGATGTAAATAATGAAAGATTCTGAAAATGGGAAGGAGTACTTTAACATCCATTCATGTGGACAGCATGTAGAAGTTGCACTCATGAAGTCACAACATTAGTGTTTGTCTGCAAGAGCCATGCAGAACTCTAGGGATAGCAACATTCCACTGTGGATCAGGCAGGAGGTTCTGAGAACCTATGTAGGCTTTGAACTTTTTCAACCCTACCTTACTTGGGATTCTCTAATGCTTATACCGTCCTTCCCCCCACCTACTCTAGATAAGAGGGAGAGAGGAGGATAATGGAAATACAAGTAGACCATTTTGGATTCAGCTCCTTGGAGTGATTCCACTCTGTCTTTAGGGTTCCAGTAGACTCATTAAACAGCAAACCAGCAATTCAGCAAAGGTGACTTCAACGGCAGTAACAGGAATCTGAACCTCAAAGAGTTCTCTGTAGTGGTTCTCTCTAGGAGCATCTCGAAGTGGTGATATGAATAGTCAAAAATAACAAGCAATGCCAAAGCCAAAATGCAAAAATAAATATGAAAACAAAAACAAAACAACAAAACCCAGCCTCTTATTTTGGGGCTCATCTATATATCTCCTCTCAGAGTCTCTACTAGGATGTTATCAGTTGGCAAAGACCATGCCCCTTCCAGGGATGATAACTCTCTAGTGAAAAAACACCAATTGTTCTCTCACAAATCTGTTTCCAGCAAAAAACTCATCCACACTCCCTCACACGTTTGTTTCACATTTCACAATTGAATAAAAACAAAAACATGTTTACTCTTGACAGTGTCTCCTGCCTTACAGAAGCTTCTCAGCCTCATGAGGTCCCATTTATTAATGGTTGACATTAAGGCCTGGGCCGTTGGTGTTCTGTTCAGGAAGTTGTCTCCTGTGCCAATATGTTCCAGGCTCTTTCCCACTTTTTCCTCTAAGTGGCTTAGTGTCTCTGGTTTTATGTTGAGGTCTTTAATCCACTTGGATTTGAGTTTTGTGCAAGGTGACAAATATGGGTCCAGTTTCATTTTTTTACACATAGACCTCCAGTTAGACCAGCACCATTTGTTGAAGATGCTATCCTTTTTCCATTGAATGGATTTGGCTTCTTTGTCAAAAATCAAGTGACCTTATGTGTGTGGATTCATATCTGGGTCTTCGATTCGATTCCACTGATCAACCAGCCTGTTGCTGTGCCAGTACCATGCTGTTTTAAGTACTATTGCTTTATAGTACAGTTTGAGATCAGGTATGGATCCAGAGGGTCCTAGAAATCTACAAGTAGAACAATATGATAGGCAGATTTGGGCCCAGGGGTCCCGCTCAAACTAAGGCACCAGCCAAGGACAATACAGGAGGTAAACTTTAAACCCCTTCCCAGATCTAGCCAATGGTCAGAATATTCTCCACAGTTGAGTGGAGAGTGTGATACGACTTTCTCACGTACTCTGGTGCCTCACATTTGACCATGTCCCCTGGAGGGGGAGACCTGGTGGCACTCAGAGGAAGGACAGCAAGTAGCCAAGAAGAGACTTGATACCCTATGAGAATATATAGGGAGACGTAATCCCCCTCAGGAACAGTCATAGGGGAGGGGAATAATGGGAAAATGGGGGGGGGGAGGAATGGGAGGATACAAGGGATGGGATAAACATTGAGATGTAACAAGAATAAATTAATAAAAAAATAAATAAAAAAAATAAAAAAAAAGAAAAAAGGAAAAAAAAAAAAAAAACATGTTTACATCCTCTGCAGCTCTATGTATTCCTGAAGATTTACTAACTATTCATTCCTATTGGGCACATTGGTCAGGGTTCTGCAGAGCTTCAGGAATGAGTCTATCTGTATACCACAGGGATTAGTGGGGCTTAAAGGCTGTGGTCCAGATACATCTAATAATGGCTGTCTACCAAGGGAAAGTCTGAATTGAGTAGTTGTTCATTCCACAAGAATATATGTCTTAGATGACCTTCACTATATGTTGGAATACCAAAGATACAGACTCTAATTCTAGTGAAGGAATAGACTTGCCACCAAGAGCATGGAGAAGGAGGCCAACACCAAAAGCTTCCTTCTTCCATGACACTGGAATGTGTGAATCTTAACACCTCAATGGGGCTCGTGAGTCAGTCAGTCCCAGTGATTTATGAGAGTGGGAATGCTAGTCCTGCCTCTTACTAGTTGCAGCACTCTGGAGAGCAGGCCCTGCACCTTGCCTTAGTAACACATTGGAGCTGGCTTTGAGGGTGTGGCAATGGGAGACCCTGCACAGCCTGTCTCAGACTAGAGCACTGAGGAGAGTGGGCCTGTACCTATATCTGGATCTGGAAGAGTGGTTCGGAAGAGCCAGCCCAAGGGCATCAGAGCAGGAGACTTGACCCTAGATCCTGCTAAGGGTGACATTGGGTGGCCTAGCTGGAGCAGTGCTGGAGAGCTCACGCTGGTGGTGCAGATGAGATAAAGCCGGAAAGCTGACCAGGTCAGATACCACCCAAGCCCAGCTCAAGGTCTGTGAGTTGGCCCACTTCAAAATGTATTTCATCTGCAAATGGTTAGGAAATGTGAAAAGGCCAGTCCTGATGATTCAAAGCTGCAGGAATTCCATTACCTAGAGCAACTACAGTATGATGGGCAGTAGACTGGTGAGGATCCAATACTGATGATGTCACAGAAGCCAAAGATCTCTAACCAGACCACTACTCCCTATAGTGAACATTTGCAAGTGAAGATGAGGGAAGAGAGTGAGTGATTGCTGTGGGACACCTGTGACATACTGCAGCTTCTATAATAAAATATTTTTATGCTGGGTTTTGCTTGTTTGGTTTGTGAGAATTTTTTTATTTTGTAGGGGAGGTTGCAAGGGGTGGATATGATGGTATAGGGAGACTGACAGGGCTGGGATGAATGACGCAAAACTCAAAAAGAATAAATAAAAATTTTAAACAAATATTCATAACACTGGGGAATAAGAAATCATATTTTAAATGGTTTAAACCCTGGTGACTTGCTCTTCATCTAATAAGTAACCTCGCCACAATATTCACACAAGCAATCTACTTAAGTGTCATGTATAATAAAAGTACATGAACAGGTTATGTGTATGCAAGGATGGGAGTATTGGAAGAGATCAGAAAGAGGTAAGGGAGAAGATAAGAGAACATAATGGAATTATAATGTGTGATAGATTTACATTATGTATGTATATACATATGCATATGTAGGTTATATAACATTATGAATCAATATTTTTAATCAAAACATGAACTCTAAAATATAGGAGTATATAAAAAAAAGGATGTTAGGCGTAAAAATACATCTTCCACAGACCATTCAAAAATTTGTGAACTTTTATGTAAATAATTTAAAGTTTTCTGTTAACACATATTAAAATTTTATGTAGCTATCTAATAATTGCATGTAAGATGTATGTGGTTTTGCACTTTCCAAGTTGATTGTTTATAGCTTTGTTGAAAAAAACCATTAATAGTTAAGGCATATTTGTGCAGGTAAAAGTTCTTTCCAGGCAACCCTGATGAACTAAGTATGATCCAAAGAGTGCATGGAAAAACAGAGAGAGAAAAGGCCACAACACAGGGCTGCCTCAAACTTCCTACCTACATGCCAGAGCACCCTCTCTCTCACACACATACACATCACACATACACATCTGACTATAAAGAAATAAAAGAAAATCATAAAGTACATACAGAAAAAAACCACACTTGATTGGGGCTCTCTCTATATGTTTTTATTTTGACTCTTACAATTTTGAGTCAGCATGGTTTGCAATAAATGGGTCCTCAGTAGAGTTTAATAGAAAAATGAGCTTTGCCATCACTGCCAACTTGAACTTTAATTCCAGTGCAATCGACATCTATTTTATCTCCTATATGATATCACAGTAAGTGCCAGCAGGAAGACTAGTCTATAAAGTTGTTGATAGAGACCTGAAAAAAAGTCAGCATTTACTTTAAATTTGAACAAGTGCAGAAAGACCTATTATTGATAGAACAATAAATGCCTCAAAACAAAAATGCCTATCGATAGAACACTAAGCCTGAGATACTCAATGACAAAATCCAAACAGCAAGTCTGGGTAGTGTAGATGGTACAACTGTCTATATCAAAGGCATCTTTTAAAATGCTTGTTAAGTAATCAGTCTGTATTGACTGTTAACAGACAACATGTAGAGATCAGAATGGAGTTCAATGGCAAAGCTCTCCTCTGATGGCCAAAGTTCTGTCAAGGCTGTCCTCATCTAGAACTAACTATTAAGACTTTAAACTTGTTACTAGCATTATTTCTGTAAAAGACTATAAATTACATGATATCACAAAAACTTGTCTAGAATTAAATATAAGAATCTGTTGCTTCAATGGAGATATACATAGTTGGTATCAGAACAAAGACTATCAGACATGATTCTAGTTCTCCTAAGCAACTAGTCACGAGTTCTTTCAACAAATAGAAGTGTATGCCATTCCTTACATTTGGTTTTGCCCATTAAAAATATGATGTTTCCTAAGATGTTCTAAATGGAATTAGAAGCTGACTTTGGATTTATATAGCTCACCTGTAGCTTTGAGTCACAGTTTGACAGATGAGGAAATAATTAAAGAAAAACTCAGAGATGTGCAGGAGGTGAAAATTTAATAAAGAAAGTTTTATAAGCCAGACTGAAATTTGCCAGCAGAAAATTATAGATCCAGTGCAAGCACACAAATGCTATTAATGTATCTCAGGTGATAGAAAATTAAAGAATACATATAAGTAAATTGGGTAAAAACTATAAGTGATATTCATAGGTAGGGGGGAAACTACTGCAATCCTAATACTATATATTGTTTAGACTATTCTATGAGGCAGGGCTTTGTCACACATACCAGTTTGCAGTAATTTGCTCTTACTTTTTATCATCAGTTACTTCTTCAATGTCCTTACTTTACAAAAATGTAGTGAATAAACACCTAATAATATGTATCATATGCTATAATTTCATGTTAAACTAACACAGAACCACTTTCTTCTGTAGAATAAACCACACTTTGAACAATTACAAGACTTGCTTTTCCACCCTGGAAATTTCTTTGCCAGCCGTAACTTGACATTACTCTTGTGAATCCATAACCCAACATGAATCCAACAGCCATTTTATACATTCTAAAAGTTCCAAAATAGTATAAGAGCAGAATTATATAATCTATCATTGTCATTAAGGACACTACAGTACAGCACCAGATGTCCTACCTCGCATCCAAGAATGTCAAGATGGATGCTCTTCCAGCACCATGTCCTAGCTGATTATCATGGTTGTCCACAAACACAAAGGCTCTGTCAGAAGGCACCATATCCCAGCCTTCTTCCCAGTTCCTACATTTAAAAAGAGCAGTTTTTCACATTGCTTAGATTAACATTAACATGTCTGCCTCAGATATCTAAATAAATGACAAATCTGTAAGAAGTTTAACTGTTATGTACATAATAATCCATATATGTAATATAATGATCTATCATAATATACATGAAAACTTTATTCATATTTGGGTCATAGAGCACAATTTTTTGGTCTTAAATTTTTTTGGATCATTCACTGTGTTATAATTCAAATAGACATAAAAAGTAAAGAATATATGCTAAATGTTGTTATAATACAAATATTCATATTTTCCAAGTAGTTTATGATATATCATATGGAAGTTCCATAGTGTTGACACATTCCAAAGATAATTTATGAATCCAGCAATTCTCATAATAATAATATAACTTCAGTTATATTATAGGCCATGTATAAATATTCCTGGGATCTAATAGACTCATCACAAACAAACAAAATTCAGTAACTTTTACTTTGTATTTCCAGGGCTATGTGGTGATGACATCTCAAATGAAAAGGAGGAGCAATTGATGTTTGAGAAACAGTCTAAGTAATAATTAACTATTCATAGTTTTTTATTAGAACAACACAGTTGTAAGTTAGAATAGATGAAGGTGTAACTTATTGATGCCAAATGACAAAATGTTCAAGATAGATCAAATGAAATAATGGTGCATATTTACCTTAAATAAGACATCTTCTCTCCATTCCACTGGCGGATAACTGTGCCGAGTTTTGCTCCATAGTTAAATTCTGTCACACGACCATTTCCATAGTGCTCACTACTTTTAACTGCCTCACCACTCAGATCAATGACCTGGGAAAAACACTGGGGCAGCTGTCATTTTTAATATGGCGTTAAAGTATATTCTTGATATATAATATCATTTAATAATCTTTATGATAACTTTTGTTATTTCAAAAGTTTCTAATGGTTTTCTTTATGCCTAGATTTTATGTACCAATATATCATTAAATCAGTGCTATTAGGAACATGTATGTATCCATGTATGTAGAACTATATGGCACAATATTAAAGAAACCAAATTACAACATTATTTCTTATACTCTAGAATGGCTGACAGAAGGGGAAATTCACGAATTGACACTGATATAACACTTATTCTCAGATCAACACTAGAAGTGCCTATGAACTTTTCAAGGAAAACAGAGTACCAAAGGCATTATCTCAGTACATTTCTAATGGCATTATTGCATCATTGAAACAGTTCATAAGTTTTCCTTAGACACATACAACTCTAATAACATGGCAGAAATCACAGTCACAGAAAGTCTGTCTTCAGACAACAACCATTACGATTTCACTGTCTTGTATAATGAAATCCTGGAAATTAAGACATAGATTGCTGACATTTGGACTGTCTGCTACCTACTAGTAAGAAAAAACCCTAAGTTTGTTATCTACAAGTAAGAGAAATACTCTTATAGATAACAGAGTGCTACAGGCTATAAGTAATGTTTTCTGTTTCTTCAAAATAATAGTATTTTAAGAAAAGACAGAAAGGACTCACCCCTACAAAAGAATTTCCTTAAGAAAGCACACACCAATTGTTTGTACAGTACTAACCAGCAAGTCCTGAAAAATATGTATGTGTAGAAATAGAAGGACTAACTCGGTTATATTTAGGAACATGTATTATGTATGTATGCATGCATGTATGTCTGATGTACATACAATGTGTGCATATGTGTGTACATATAATAACAATACAGGACAAAACAGGACAACAACTTGAAGGAAAATCTGGAGAAGTACATGAAAAGATTGGAAGAAGGAAAGGGAAGGTGGAAATATAGTAATTAAAATTTAATCTCAACAACGTGTGTGTGTGTGTGTGTGTGTTATCTACAGTATGGCTTCTGATTTCATGTTTTATGGTATTTCTGTGCATACAAATGATTACATCTCTGATTAATGTACTATTTTTTTTATCTTTGTAATTCTTGAACAATTTTACCATTGTAGATTTTGGATTATCATACTATATTTTATTTTGTTATGTTTTGCACCATCTTGCAGAAGTCTTTTCTTTTCTAAAGAGACACAAAAATGGAATGGACTCACAGAGAAGGGAAATTGGGAGGAAATGGGCAGAGTAGAAAAAAGGGAAAACATAATCAGGATATATTATGTGAGAAAAATTATATGCAATAAAAATTATAATCTCAAACATAAAAAGAACATATATTTTGATTTACCTCTTGATAAATGAAAGGTCTGCTTCCTTGACTGAACCATTTTGTATTTAGGTTACGCAGTTTATCCAAAATTGCCTTAATGTCTCCAGGCCACATGTGCTTAGCAGCATCAAGTCGGAACCCTGCTACACCGATGTCAATGAGATGGTTCATATAGTCAGCTATCTTGATATGAACATAATCCTTTTCAAGTACAAGATGCAGAAGGCCAGACAGATGACAATTTCTGACCTGTTGTGGCAAAAATTGTTAATTTGTAAAAAGTCATCTCTGGTCTGAAAATCAATTTCATCATTCAGTCACTCACTCATTTACAAGTGGATGTTTCATAGTGCCTTTACTCAGGTCATGGGGAAGTATGAATGTTTTAATATGGACACACAACTTAAAATATTTACTACTGTGAAGGATATCAGAGATAAAAATTGATTGGTATGCTGGATGGTTCTCTCTCTCTCTCTCTCTCTCTGTTGTTCTTAAGTAAGTATACTGTCACAATGCTGAAAATATAACCCAGCTCTTGCGAAAGTTTTAAAACTTTGAATTATGCTGCTAATAATAATTTTTTCATCCCATAATATTTACATAATGAAGAAATCTAAGCTTTCAAAAACTATCTGCATTTTATCTTTTATTTGGGTATGTTCTTATAAAATAAGTGTAACAGAAATACAGAACATTTTTTTTTTCATTTCAAATTTTCAGCGTACTTTCTTAGTAACCACATCTTTTGGAATCTGAATGAAATGTCCAGTGTATCTTGATTAAAAATCCTCTGTATACCAAAAGGCAAGGATGATTCTGTATTTTCATCACTTATTTTCTCATTACCTGATACGCATCCTGGTAGGAACCAATATTTGCATCACATTTTGCATCATTAAAATCCCAAGCAGAGTACGTGAGAAAGTCGTATCACACTCTCCACTCAACTGTGGAGAATATTCTGACCATTGGCTAGATCTGGAAAGGGGTTTAAAGTTTACCTCCTGTATTGTCCTCACATTTGACCATGTCCCCTGGAGGGGGAGACCTGGTGGCACTCAGAGGAAGGACAGCAAGTAGCCAAGAAAAGACTTGATACCCTATGAGAATATATAGGGGCACGTAATCCCCCTCAAGAACAGTCATAGGGGAGGGGAATAATGGGAAAATGGGGGGGGAGGAATGGGAGGATACAAGGGATGGGATAAACATTGAGATGTAACAAGAATAAATTAATAAAAAATAAAAAAAAAATCCCAAGCAGAGTATGGAACTGATGGGAAGTCTCTTTTATTAGCGTTGTAGTAACTTCCACAGGTGCTGCTTTTTCCTTCACCACCTCCTCCTCCACACATGTGGTTAATGACTGCACCCACATAAACACCGACCTAATGAATCAAAGTGTATGCTTCAGTTAGGCTCAGATATCTATAGTTTCACTGGCAGTCTAACAGCATACTATAAACATATCTCCTGCTTTGTAGATTCATTTTAGAAAATAGTGAAGTGTCAAATGAAACTAATGAGAAATAAAATCAATAATAATTCTAATTTTTGAATATAGAACTACTAATTGGGGCTAAGCAGACACTACCAGACCTACAAATAAAGGTCAAGTTTTGATAAAATGGTGTACCATGACATTGTATAAAAATGAAAAAATATAAATTAAACACCACCGAACCAAATAATCCAATTAAATATGGGGTACAGAACTAAACAGCATTCTCAACAGAGGAATCTTGAATGGCTAAGAAACACTTAAAGAAATGCTCAACAGCCCTAGTTATCATGGAAATGCAACTCAAAATGACTCTGAGATTCCATCTTACACCTATCTCAATGGCTAAGATCAAAAACTCAGGTGACAACACATGCTGGGGTGGATGTGGAGAAAGAGGAATTCTCTTCCATTGCTGGTGGGAGTTCAAACTTGTACAATCACTTTGGAAATCAATCTGATGCTTTCTCAGGAAATTGGGAATAACTCTACCTCAGGACCCAGACATATCACTCCTGGGAATATACCTGAAAGATGTTCCACCATACAACAAAAACTTTTGCTCAGCTATGTTCACAGCAGCTTTAGTCATAATAGCCAGAATCTGGAAACAACCTAGATGTCCCTCAACCAAAGAATGCATGATGAAACTGTGGTACATTTGCACATTAAAAGCTATTAAAAGCAAGGAAATCTTGAAGTTTGCAGGCAAATGGATGAAACTAGAAAAGATCAAATCCTGAGTAAGGCAACCCAGGCCCCAAAAGACATATATCCACTCATAAGTGGATATTAGGCACATGATATAGGACAGCCACACTACAACACAGAGACTGAAACCTCAGCCAAGGATCATGTATGATGAGGACCCAGACTGTTTGCTCAGATGTAGCAGCACAGTCTCCTTGTGGCTCCCGAAATGTGGAGAGTATGGACTACTTCAGACACACACTCTAGCCACAGAATTTAGATCACTTCCTCCTGGCAGGACAACCTTGCTACAGAGGAAGAGGTTACAAGGAGTACAGATGAGACTTGGTAGGCTAAGGTTTTAGGGGAGGAGGGCTCCCATTTTTGAGGACTATGGGAGGGAGGGACAGGGGTTGAGGGAGGGAGGGGGATATGGGGAGAATGAGGAAGGGGGATACAATGAGGATGTGAAGAATTTAAATTGCAGAACAAAAAGGTAACTTATATTACTAATCCCACTGTATGGGAATAGTTCTGAGACTGGCTGAGACATGAATGCTTAGGCATAGACAATCTTTCTTGTTGGCTACAGAACCTCTATGAATTACTTATTAGATGCCATTCTTCATATAGCATGAATGAAGATTTACAGATGTCTTTTTTTTCTGCTAATACAAAAGCAGAAAACCAGCCTTGATTGTTCTGTGCATCACACACACCTTAAACACATAATTCTGTATAATGCTTGTGAGAAAATATATGCTTTCAGAACAAAAAAAGCAGACACTGACACTGGATGGGACCTGACAGGATGCATTCCTCTCAGCATGCTGGATACTGATATCCTGTATCATGTATCCTCTATCCTTCGTGTTCCCAGATCAAGTGCTTCAATTGCTGTTCCTCATCAGAACAAGACACCTCCCAGGACACTTTCAAAGAAAGCTCCCAATTCCAATTGGTCCAGCATTTCAGACTGACCCACTCAGAACTCTAAGTAAGCCTTGAATTTCTCAACATTTAGAAACTGGACCACAAATGCCATTCTTAGTTTGTTTAACCATTTATTTGGGATCTGCCCTTCTGGGCCCACAACATTTAAAATCGATTGAAACAATTTGTTTTATTTAAGAGTTACAATTCTACAGACTCAGCTCTTTTCTACCATACCTCTAATTCAATGCTATTCATTTGTAATATTAATTTAGTGTCTCATCTAACCATGGTTTACCAAAACATATTTTCTCATACTCCCAATTCCTCTGTTCTTGCTTCTGGAATGCTAATCTTGAGTAACCAATGAACAATTCTAATTCGCGAATGTAATTTTTGCTCTCTCTTTTTTATGTATACCATGATTTAAATTTCTTCTTATTCTTTGTATCTTTCATCTACAATACCTGGTAGCACAATGGATCCTTGAGAAGATATCCACTTCTCCCCAAATCATCCCTCTTGTCATTGAAGGGAAAACACCGAAAAACTCAGTGGTTATTACAGAACATTGCAACTTTTTGAAGATAGGAATAAGAGATTTATCTGTGGACAAGAGTCCAAAGTTGTCACTGCCTTGGAGCGTGCATGAGCTTAGGCTCTTCCTCACTTGTTCTTCTAACAAGATTTAAGTATGTCGGTTTTATGTTGAGGTCCCGTTAATCCATTTGGACTTCAGTTTGGTGGCACAGTGATAGATAATGAAGCTATTTTTCATTTGCTACATTAACCATCCATTAGACCAGCACCATGTTGTGGAAGATGCTATCTTTTTTCCATGTGATTGATTTGGCTTGTTGTCATAAATTCAATGTGTCCATAGGTATATATGGATTTATTTCTGAGTCTTTGATTCACCCACACACAATGTGGCCAGAACTATACAGAAATGTATGTTGCAAGGGATGCTTTTATAACAATGGGGTTCCAAATTAATAGTCGCTACGGCCCAGAGATAGCCAATCCAGCCTATTTCAATGCCAGTAAACATGATGTTTTTTATTACCATTGCTCTATAGTACAACTTGAAGATCGGAAATGGAGACCCTCCAGAGATTATTTTATTAACAGGATTGTTTTAAGAGAGAGCCATTCTTGTTTTTCTGTTTTTTCCATACGAAGTGTAGAATTGAATCTGTTGAGGTCAGTAAAGATTGCGTGGGGATTTTGTGGAATTTCATTGAATCTGTAGATTGGCTTTTGGGTAAGATGCCATTTTTACTATAATGATTCGTCTGATCCAACAATCATGGGAGATCTTATCATCTTCTGAAATCCTTCAAATTCTTTCCGCAGAGATTTGAAGTTTTTTTTTTCATACAAATCGTTCACTTCTTGGTTAGAGTTTACACAAGATACTTTGATATTATTGGCTATTTTGAAGTCTGTAGTTTCCCTAATTTCTTCTCTCTCAACCTGTTTGTCACTTGTTATAGCAGGAGGGCTATTGTTTTTTTTAGTTTGATTTTGGATTGAGCCACTTTGCTGAAGGTTGGGTTGGTTGCTGTAGAAGTTCCCTTGATAGAATTTTTAGGGTACACGTGCGTATACTATCATATCATCAGTGAATAATGTAAGTTTCTCTTCTTTCTCTTGTTGGCATTCCATTGATGCTCCCTTATTTGTCTGATGGCTCCCTAGCTAGGACTTCAGTACTGTATTGAAGAGATACGAGAGAGTGGAGAGCTTTCTTGTCAGGATTCAATGGAACTGATTAAGTTTCTCCTCCACTTAGGTTCATGTAAGTTTAGAGGCTGCTGTAGATTGCCTTTATTAATCTTTTAGGTATGTACCTTGTATCCGCTGCTTTCTCCAGACCTTTTTAATATGAATGGGTGTTGGATTTTGTCTAAGCTTTTTCAGTATCGAAGAGATGATCATGGGGTGGAGTACATGGGGAATGAGACCTCAGTCATTGATGTTTGTTAATGTTAATAGTGCTGTCACTCTCGGAAAGAAACGAAGGGATTTCTCAAAGAACAAAATAAATCCAGCAGTATACAATCCTTTTGTTACCTGTACTTGTAAGTTGACCAAGACAAGGAAAGCACCACCATAGAGACTTAACTGATCAATTTCACTGTACCTGATTCATCAAGACAACAAATTTTAAAGGCCTCGCCAATAGCTGATGGATATTAATTCATTATGATAGATAGATAGAAAGATAGATAGATGATAGGTAGATAGATAGATGGATAGACAGATAGATAGATAGATGATATATGATATAGAGATATTCAATAAAGAAAATGAAATAAACAGTGAAGTACAATGTATGAACTTATAAATGAATTGTTATGGAGTATCTATCGCAGGACAGAACAGCTAAAATACATACATTCACACTCACTGGAGTTTCTAACGCCCATTTTCTTCCCTCACATAGAATGAACATATACAATTGGAGCCACTATAGACTCAGAGAATATGAAGGACCACGTTTGTGGGATTAAAATATCAGTAGTAGAGGCGATATAAAGTGGGCATCGCAAATAGTTTGGACTGTCGCGGACAAAGGCGGTCACTGCAGCCTTACGTAGGGGAAATCTACCAAGGTTGTTTGATCATACAGCATTTTTCATCTTATATTTAGATTCCAAAAAAGGCAGAACGACAAATGGCAACCCTCAGTGTTCTATTACAATGTCAAAGTGCATCTGTCCTCGCAGTATCTCGTCCAATCACAAGTACTTATTACATAGATCAAAAGCACCACACTAAAGTCGCTAGGCGTTTCTCATGCTAAGCGCCCTCGAGCTCCAGGCTTTTCTCCCTGTCTGCTACTTGTTCCTCGTTATAGTCATCTTGATTTCATCTATGCTCAGTCTCATTTGTTCTCGTTCTTCCCCTTCCTCTCTCCTCTCTGTCTCTCTCTCTCTCTGTCTCTCTTCTCTCCTCGCTCGCTCCAGCTCCTCTCTCTCCTCTCTCTCTCGCTCTGTTTGGTCTCTTCTGTACTCGCTGGCTGTCTCTCTTCTGTCTCCTCTGTCTCTGTCTCTGTCTCTGTCTCTGTCTCCTCTTCTTCTTCCTTCTTCTTCTTCTTCTTCTTCTTCTTCTTCTTCTTCTATTTCTTCTCTCTTTGTTCCTGCTTCCTCTCTTGACTGGAAAGTTGTTGGCTATGTTCAGTTTTTTACTATCGGTTTTCTCTATTGCTGGAGTCTTCTAGATTCCTCTTTGTACTCACTCCTATGTAAACTAAAAACCAGTCCCATTAAGAAAAGAAATTATGGTTTAATTACACAATGGAATACTACTTAGCTATTAAAACAAGGAATCGTCCACCCATCCCCTCTCTTTTCCCACTGGAACTCCCAATGTTTTGGCTGTGAGTCTCAGCATTCTGTTTGTTTGAAACATTGCCTGGTAGGGGTGTCTCAGAGGTCTACGCTGCTAGGTGTCCCTGCTGCAAAAATAGCAGAGTATCATTTTTACTGGCAGGGGTTGGCTCTCTTTGGCCATGGGATGGGCCTTGGTTTGGGCCGAAGGCATTCCCTCAATCTTTGCTCTATATGCTCTAATCTTTATCCTTGTACAGCTTTTAGCAGGGTAACTTTTGTGTAAAGTTTTCTGGAAAGGACATGACTGGATTCTCCACAAGAAGACCATAGACCCAACTAAACAGGTCACCTAGGGGGGTTGTGAGACTGAAGTTCCAACCAAGAACCAATCATGGACAGGACCTAGACTCCCCAACACAGATGTTTGTAGATGGGCAGCTTAGGCTTCATGTGGTGGGTGCTCTAGTAAAGGGGGGCTGGAGCAGGGACCTCTCGCCAGGACTCGGTTGCTGTGAATTTAATCACGTCCCCCTGGAGGGACTGCCGTGCCAGGTCCACAAGGGAAAGCACTTGTTCTATACGTTGCTACTTGATGAGGCTATATTGAATAGGATGGGGGTGTTACTTTTTAAGTAATAGGTGGAGGTTGGGGCAAGAGAGAAGAGGTGGGACTGGGGGGTGGAGAGGGGCTATGATGGGATTTAAGAGAATATAATAATAATAATAATAATAATAAGAATAAGTAATAATAATATTATTATTATTATTAATAAGGGAGTTTGGGCAGGCAATAAAATAAAACTTAGACAAAACAATATGAGAGAATAACCCAGACGTCAGAAAGACACATGTAGTAGGTACTCACCTTATAAACAATTTTAGGCCGTATACTAATAAAGCATCAACATACTAAATTCAGAGAATCTAAGAAGATAAGTACAAAGAGGACACAAAGGAGATGAGGAAATCTCACTCAGAGCAGGAAAGAGAACAGAGAGTATAAGTGTTTGAAAAGAGAGAATTGAAAGGAGAGGGAGCATAGAGAGGAAATAGGGTGGAAGATCAAACCAGGGATAGCGGGGGCAGGAGGACAAAGGGCAGGTTTCCAACTTATCATAGGGGAAGTAATTAAAAATAAAAAATCATGTCATGTGAACCTGGCCCGGGTTGCACATACGCCCTGATCTCAGGCACTTAGTACACAGAGTAGGTGGATCCTGTTTAGGCCTCCTTAGTCTATAAAGTATCCAATCCAAGAAAACTAAGGGCTACACAGAGAAACCCATTTTCAAAAATCAAGAACCAAACCAATCAACCAAACAAATAAACAAACAAGAATTATATCAGAGTAAATACACCATGAGGTTTTGCACTACCAATACTGAAAAGGTATGCAGAGGTTCAAAATGAATCATTGAGATATCATGTAGAAGGGCGCAAGGGAGGATGCGTTGAATCTCGCTGGAAGGGAAATGGACTACTAACATGATTGGACTGCGGTTCAGGTTGGGACGGAACAAGAGACGCAGGTTGGGGAAAGATAGAGGAACGAGTACTAGGGAGGCAACTGAATAGGTAATGAATGATTTCTTCTGAAGAAGAATAGCCTTTACTAGGAGAAGGCCCCAGTATTTGGTGCATCTGGAAAGGGCAGTCTTGTGGAACATACACACATAACCATTAAAACAGATCCATGAAGTGTATATTTCATATACCTTTATAAGCCATGTTGCATCAAGACAGCCGAATGATTTCAATGAAGTCAGCCCTAAATTCAAAGGTAACCTGGTGATTCAAATAATCATCCTCTTGGTGTTCACATCCCTGTGTAAAGCTGCAGGGCAATCTGATAGCCAGAGAAGAAAAAGATATTAGGTGCACTTATGAGGCTCAAGATAAGATTTGACAATTCCGCCTGACACTCACAGTAATCCTCTCGGGCCCTCTAAGTGAAACCCTGCTGCAAAAATAAAGTTGTTATCTTTCTTCCTAAAGGAATCTCAAAATGTCATTGGGAATCTATGCACCTAGGCCATTGCTCTTTCTTCTAGAAATTTCATGTATTAACTTTCCTGTAGTTGGACATAAATTATATAATGGAAGGATAATTCTCAACGACAAAAATCTCTTCACTTGAGAGTGGAGGACCCCTGAGAGAGAAACCAGAGAGGGTTGATGGAAAAATTATAACAGGAGTAAAGGGGACTAGGGTGGTGGTATTCAGAAGTGTTTACTTAAAGAATAGTTTCAAAAAGTAACTATAAATTTATTTCACAGATGTGAACAATAATTAAAATTTATATATTCTTTTGTGATTTCCATGAATGTTCTGTACATATCTGTTAGGGTCATGGACTCATGTGTCAATTAGTATAATTAATTTTCCATGTAGTTCTGGCTCAATGACCTGCCCATTTGGGTTAGGTAGGGGTGTTGAAGTGGCCGAGACTATTAATGTGTTAGATTTGATGTATGACTTAAGCTTTAGTAATGTTTCGTTTCAATGCAAGTGGACCTTGCAGTTGGGTCTTAAAAATCAGAATTGAGAAGGGGATTTTCCTTTGAATGAATGAATAGAAAGTGTCCCTTCCCTTCTTTTGATTAATTTATAGTTGAAATTCTGTCATATTAAATATTAGAATGGGTGCTCTAACTGCGTCTTGGTGGGTCTGTTTCTTGGGAATTTCTTTTATACAGCCTTTAATCTGAGCAAGGTTATTTGTTGTTGAAGGTGTGTTTCATATATTGCGGTGAATGGGTGGCTACTGTGGTTCACATCTATCCTGCTATTCTTTCCATTTTACGAGGGAAGAAAGTTCAGTGTTGAGAGATACTAATGACCAATTATTGTCATTTTTGTTTATTTTTTTATGTTTTTTGTTAGTGTGTGTTAAGGTTGTGTGTGTGTGCTCAGGTGATGTGTCCGTTCTTTTGCTAGTGTTGATTATTTATTTTTGTTTGTTCGCGTTGGATGTAGTTACTCATCTGGGTTGGAGATTTCATCTGAGTATTTTCTGTATGAGTATGAGTGGCTCTTAGATATTTTTTAGATGTGGTTTTTCCCTCTTGGAATATCTTGTTTTTTACATCTATGGGATTGGAGATCTTGTTGAGGATAATAATAGTCCTAAGTGGCTTTTGTGGGTCCGCTTAGAGCTGAAAGAACATATGTCCAATTCACGTCAATCCAGCTTTGAGAGTCTTTGCTGATAAGTCAGGTATAATTCTAATATGGAAGTCCGTTTGTAAGTTACTTGGGTCTTTTCCTTGAGGTTTTAAAAGTCTTTATTTGTGTAGTGTGGGTTTTTTAATGACTGTTTGGCAAAAGGATTTTCTTTCTAAACTATTTGTGTCATGTTGTTTGAGTAGGCATATCTGTCTTTAAGTAGGGTCTATTTTCTTGTAAATTTTTGTGAAAAATATTCGTGGTCCCTTAAGCGGGACTCTTTACAATTGTCCTATCTCTATTATTCTTAAGTTTATGACGTTTATGTAGCCCAGGATTCTTTACGAGTTAGGAGTTTCTTTGTTGTTATGTTAGATTTCTCATGATGCGGGAATTCTCCCTTTCATTCTCTTGGATTGGCATCAGGGATGGTTGCCTCGTTCGTCTGTTCAGTTTCCTAGGTTTTCCATCAAGAGAATTTTCCTGATTGGTGTTTCGTTATTGCTTCTACTTTCATTTTCAGGGTGGTTAACCATTTTTTATTAACTTCCTGCACTGCTTTATTGTGTTTCCCAGCGTGGGTCTTTATGTTTTCTTTCCTTAAAGGCCTCTGCCGGTTTGGTTGTATGATTACTGTATTTCATCAGGGGGTTTTAGCAATTTCCTCCTGAAGGGCCTATAGTACGCTGATAAGATTGCATTTAAGGTTATGTGTTTTCATAAAATATTGAAATTAAATGGCTTCCACTAACCCTACCTCTCAGTGCTCTTCCCTTATTCGTCCTGTCCTGGATCAACTCCTTTTTGTGTCTATCCTTAGGAAAAAAACATGCATCTAAGAAACAATTTGAAAATGAAATAAAAATAAAAATAGAATAAACAACAGGAAAAAAGGAGCCAAAGAAAACACACACACACACACACCACACACACACACACACACAAACACACGCACACGCACACCACATCACACACACATGCGTGCACGGAGCAAACACAAGAAAAAACGTTCAACAATGCCATTGAAGTTATTTCTGTGTTGGCCATCTAGAGCTAGGCATGGGTTCCGCCCTGAGTAGCAGAAACAGGATGGAAGTTTCTGAGTTCCAAGCCCAGCACAACCAACAGAGAACCTTGTGAGTCCGAAGAGGCCATAGAGGCTCCCAGGCAGAGGCATGTGGAAAATGCGCCCACAGTAATTCCAGAACAACAGCAACTAGAAGATAAGAATGAAAAAGTAAGTCTTAAGGAAATGATGTTAAAATACAAGAACACTAAGTTTGGAAGAAAAATATTGACTTAAACCAGCCCTGTGGCGAAAATGAATCTAGACCTGAGATACAGACAGCACAGCAAACCTGCCACAACAACTTTTGGACCTGCAGTCTGTCCCTGCCTGCAAGATTGCTGAATAAATCGTCTGCAGATTTATGGAGTGGGTCCAACCAATTCTGCTTTAACTTGAGAGGCCCATGGCTCAATAGGGAGCCCTGTTTCTGTTCTGCAGTTTCTGTAATGGCCCAGGAAATTGAGAGCTGGATAGTCTAGAATGAGATAATAATAATAAAATAATAATAATAATAATAATAATAATAATAATAATAATAATGAATCAAATCATATTCTGCTGTACTTGTATATTAGCACCATGTTCGTCGGCCATCAGATAAGCTTCCTCTGCAAGCTTAAATGTGATGACCAGGTGCAAAGACCCACGGTTTAGGCATTATTCAGAGAAAGAGTAAACAAATAGCTTCAATGGGGGCCCACTCTTTTTCAGAACTTCAAGGGGTGGGATTCAGAGAAATAGGAGGTCCGAGGGGATGAAAGACACTGGAAAGAACATGGTCCACGAATCAATGAAACAATGCTCAACATGATCATAACGACTAAAGGCCAGCCGCACCAGGTGGCCTGGTCTATATATGTTGGCTGGTATTTTTAGTATTTTTGTGGGACGCCTAACGGGGAGAGTAATATGTCTTCTGAATGGGAGAGTAAGTAATGTCTTCTTCCTAACTGGGAGAGTAAGTATGTCGTTGACTCCGTTGCCCTGCCTTTGAGACTCGCTTCTTCATACTAAGCATTGCTGTGCCATCAAGGAAATGAGGATTGGGGAGGTGGCCCATGAGCATCTGCAGGGATTGGCTTATGAAAAGTGCTTCTCTGATGGACTCCAGGTTGGCACGGTCCCAAGTAAATTCTTCCGACAGGTCGAAGGACCTTTGGTGAAGTTTGGTGGCCTCTGCCTGCCTTATTACCTATTGTCTGGCTCTAAGAACCTTACTTTTGCTATACTATGTATACTCATAGTGACATTTAGTTTCGTTTTGCTGGTGAGGGCAAGCCAGGACACAAAGGCTGAAATCTCCTGTAGATTGTTCTATGCTTTCTGCAAAACTCTTTCTAGAGGTACAGCACGCCTTCCTCTAACTTTCGACCGTCCAGATGACCATTAAAAACTTTCGGCTGGACAGATGGGGTTCATGTAATTATGACTTTGAAAAAGAGCACAGTAACACTGATAAAGCCGTAGCAGTTGGAGAGACATAAGTTTGAGCTTGCCTAACGTTTCTGAGGAAGCGTGTAATGGTCAACAGAGAATTGAAAATGGTTCTTGGAATATGGTATAACAGAATGGATGGGTGCTTGGTATGATGAGTAAACATCTTTGTCTCAATTTAAAAAGAATTTGAAACGTGGTGCTATTTGAGGACTGGGCGTTAGAAGTCTAACTTTGGATTGGCAAATTCAAAGGACAGGCCAGGATGGACTTATACTCATTTTGTTCACAACTGTGTAACACATTTTCTGGTCTGCCGTGGAAGTATGTATCTCATGCCCACAGGACTGCCTGACTAGACCATGTCGTTTGGATTTCTGAAATTGTGCTTTAATAGTGCAAGAAAGATAAGGAGGAGTGACCCCAGAGAAGGAAGAAACAGGAGCAGAGAACCTTCTGAGGGAACAGATGTGGCTTTTAATGGGACGTTTGTAATGCTGATGTAGGATTTCTTACACATAAAAAAACAGTAATAAGGCGGTTCAGGCATCAGGTGTGTGACTGTAGGAAATAAAACCAGCTATTTGGGCCACATGATTCACCGTCAACTAATGGCCATTATCTTCCAATCTTGCCAACAACATGGATTTGTCATCAATGTCAGAAACCTGTTGTAATCTGGTCAGTGACCAGCGTTTTTCCCTTCCCTTATTGTTTTTTGTTCTTCTTTCTTGGGGTCCTGACCCTTTTATGAAGGAAATAGAGGGAATAGTTTTGGGAAAGTTAAGAAGATAAGGTGGAGTTTGAGAGGATGATAGGAGAAGAAATTGTAGTGAAATTTATTGTGTGAGAGAAAAGTTATTTTCAATTTAAAATATAAGACAAGGAATATGAAAAATTGGGTCCAATTTCTAGAAATAAGGAATGCAATACAGACTAGCGTTGGTTATACTTCACAACTTCACCATTATTGGGAATGGCTTATCATCAACTATGCAAGAACCAAAGGTCCAGCCGCAGAATTCATAGTAGGATGTTTCGTCCCAGCTCTCAAAGACAGGCCGTCTCAAAGGAGCATTCCTCCTCTCTGCTAGTGAACAAACACCATGTTCCTTTCATAGGTGTTGTTTCCAGCAGACAAACACCATGCACCATCAAGGTAAGTCGTTTCAACATCCCCCCAAACTTGGGACCAAACAAAAAAAATGTTTAAATCTGCTACGGAGCTGTATGAGAAACTTAATATTGCCTCAAAACATAATATTAGTAAAGAAAGGCTGCGCCTGGGGTATGACAAAAATTTTAAAATCTCCTTGGTTACCTCAATGACTTATATACTATAGCTAGTTCAATTTTTCTTCTTTTCCATGATAACTACCTAGCAATATGTTGCAGAAGAGTGTCAGGGTTTTATATACAATTAAAAACAAATCAACTGGAACTGAGTAAAATTTCGTTGCTGCCTGACAGTATCCATAGTGCTGGACTGTGTGTGGACAGTCTGTAGATGGGCGTGGGAGAAAAGTTCATCAAGGAAGATACATTGCTTTAGACACTGGTTGAAAGCAGTAACATAATGGAAGGGAAGATGAGCCCTGGTGCATAAGAGCTCTCTAATTGAATTAAAGAGCTCATCAAAGGAGGTAAATCAGGTCTGGTATAGGAGCATTTAAAAAAAATCCACTTGTTCAAGTGTTATGAGCTCAATGACCATGAAAACAAATCTACGACCGACAAGTTTAATAAAACAAGCAAAATTCCTGACCACTGTAAATAGTCATCCTCATGCCCACAGATCAATGTAGATTTCATTTCACCTCTCATAAAGATAAGTTGTCTCTGCAACAGAAGAGACCATTACAGAAAAATACAACTAGTCCAAAATGGCAGGGATAATTTGATTAATGTGGTGCCCTCCACCAATTGAATATCTGCAACACAACAAAGTCTGCCTCAAGCCAAGAACATGTTGTAAGAGTGAGTGGCAAACATGTATAAGCCAAGAGAGCTGCACAATCTGCGGTGAGATGTGTTTCTAGAATTACAGGGTGATTTTCCTATAATAGCTCAAAAATAGGAACTCTTTTAACCATAAGATGCTCCAGCACACACAAGAAAATTGCTCAACATGTTCATAGCAGCCTAGTCATAATAGCCAGAAACATGGAAAACGCCTAAGTTGTCGCCTCAGTAGAAGAGTGGATAAAGAAACTGTGGGTACATTACACTATGGAATGCTACTCAGCTATGAAAAACAGGAATTCCCGAAAGTTGTGGATAAATGGATTGAGCTAGAAATGAAAAAAAATTATAAGATGAGTGAGTTAACCCAGAAGCAGAAAGAAGCAAAATGGTATATACTCCTTAGAATCTGCAATACTAGCCCAAGGGAACTGTCCCACGAAAGCCTCACTTCCAGGAAACTGGGACAGAGGGGAAGCATCCTATTGGGACTCTTAAAGAGAGACCATGGAGAATACAAAATAAAAGGATAACATAGGGTCCTATAAAGCCACAAGTAGAAACAATATGATAGGCAAAGATTTGGGCCCAGGGGTCCCCACTCAAACTAAGGCACCAGCCAAGACAATACATGAGTAAAACTTAAAAACCCCTTCCCAATTCTAGCCAGGGTCAGAAGATTCGTCCCAGTTGAGTGAGAGTGTGATATGACTTTCCTAACATACTCTGTGTGCCGCACATTTGAAACCAGGTCCCCTGGAGGAAGGAGACCTGGTGGCACGCAGAGGGAGGACAAGCAGTTGCCAAAAGAGACTTGATACCCTATAGAATAGATAGGGGGAGTAGTAATCCCCCTCAGGAACAGTCATAGGGGAGGGGAATAATGGGAAAATGGGGGGGGGGGGCGGGGAGGAATGGGAGGATACAAGGGATGGGATAAACATTGAGATGTAACAAGAATAAATTAATTTAAAAAAAAAAGAAAAAGAAAAAATACAAAACAATAGGCATTCTAACATGGAAGAGAGAAATCACACAGGATCCACTCCTAATTAAACAACTTTAGACAATTAAGGAATATTGACAGCATGAGAAATAACTTCCCAACTGTCATCATAATAATTGGCAATTCAGTGTCAAGTGACTATCCCTGAAATCATAAGCATACAAGTAACATTATATAAACATTGCAAATTGTGTTTATCCATTTCAGCATATATAATGATAGATTACATAGATAGGTAGATAATATAATTATATGTGTATATATTCATATACATAAATTTAAGAATTAAAGTGCCTTTTTTCAAGAATAAGCATGAAAAAAAGAGGATTGGAAAATTCTGCTAATTTAATTTAATTTAAAATTTTATATTGTATGACTGTTAACACATTCCTAATGCTTTTGTGATTGAATTTTAGAATCAATTCACAGGAAGATAAATTGAGTAGAATGTACTACTATTGCTTTGCCTATTTTACATAGTATCCAATGACCTTCTTAATGTTTCTACATATTCAGGGAGAATTGTCAAGTAATCTATGTTTAGGAATAAAATGTTTGTTTTCTTTACTAATGTTGCCCCTGATAAGTCTACCATCCTCCAGTGGAATAGCATCTATCCAAAATATATGGGAGTTCAAAAGGAGCTTGATAAGTGGGAACTAAAAGGCCTAATTAATTTATTTTACCCCTATTAGTCAGTGGTTCATCCTTCCTGTTGATGACAGCTAATTCTGAGGGTCAAAACTGATGAAAAGGCTAAATTAAGTGACTACTAAGTACTCATGTCTAAAAGGAAGATCGCTATAACCCATCCAAAGCCTTAAGGCAGTAAAGGAAGTGGTGATGTAAATAATGAAAGATTCTGAAAATGGGAAGGAGTACTTTAACATCCATTCATGTGGACAGCATGTAGAAGTTGCACTCATGAAGTCACAACATTAGTGTTTGTCTGCAAGAGCCATGCAGAACTCTAGGGATAGCAACATTCCACTGTGGATCAGGCAGGAGGTTCTGAGATCCTATGTAGGTTTTGAACTTTTTCAACCCTACCTTACTTGGGATTCTCTAATGCTTATACCATCCTTCCCCACACCTACTCTAGATAAGAGGGAGAGAGGAGGATAATGGAAATACAAGTAGACCATTTTGGATTCAGCTCCTTGGAGTGATTCCACTCTCTCTTTAGGATTCCAGTAGACTCATTAAACAGCAAACCAGCAATTCAGCAAAGGTGACTTCAACTGCAGTAACAGGAATCTGAACCTCAAAGAGTTCTCTGTAGTGGTTCTCTAGGAGCATCTCGAAGTGGTGATATGAATAGTCAAAAAATAACAAGCAATGCCAAGCCAAAATGCAAAAATAAATATGAAAACAAAAACAAAACAACAAAACCCAGCCTCTTATTTTGGGGCTCATCTATATATCTCCTCTCAGAGTCTCTACTAGGATGTTTATCAGTTGGCAAAGACCATGCCCCTTCCAGGGATGATAACTCTCTAGTGAAAAAACACCAACTGTTCTCTCACAATTCTGTTTCCAGCAGAAAAACTCATCCACACTTCCTCACACAAGTTTGTTTCACATTTCACAATTGGAATAAAAACAAAAACATATTTACATCCTTTGCAGCTCCATGTATTCCTGAAGATTTACTAACTATTCATTCCTATTGGGCACATTGGTCAGGGTTCTGCAGAGCTTCAGGAATGAGTCTATCTGTATACCACAGGGATTAGTGGGGCTTAAAGGCTGTGGTCCAGATACATCTAATAATGGCTGTCTACCAAGGGAAGGTCTGAATTGAGTAGTTGTTCATTCCACAAGAATATATGTCTTAGATGACCTTCACTACATGTTGGAATACCAAAGATACAGACTCTAATTCTAGTGAAGGAATAGACTTGCCACCAAGAGCATGGAGAAGGAGGCCAACACCAAAAGCTTCCTTCTTCCATGACACTGGAATGTGTGAATCTTAACACCTCAAATTATCCAGGTTAAAGATGGGCCTTCCCACTTCAAAATATTTTTAATTTAAAAAATGAAAAGCAAAACAAAACCCCAAACTGGTATGTCCAGACTTTGGGTTTTATTTAATTCCAGATGTAGTCAAGTTGACAACCAAGAATAGTCATCCCACCCAGTGGTAATGGGCAAAGAGACACCTTGTTGTTGGTGTTGCTCTTATATATCAGTCAGGGACAGAGCAGATGACAGTTCTTTATTCATCCTAGTTTGATTCCTGGTTTGGTGGGCAAAGCTGTTTTATGCATAGGACACACAGAACTCAAATTAAATGAAGGCAGTGCAGCAGGAGAGGCCAAAGACAGACAGAGATCTGTGTTACCCCATGCCACATGGTGCAGACAGAGAAAGATACCTGCCTGGCAAGGGAAGGCCCGAGACACACAGATTCTTGCTTACCACCATGCACAGCAATGCTGGAAAGGTAAAGACAGGAACTGTGGATCATCATGCTACCCACTGATCTGGCATATGGCATGTAAAGGCCTTAGAAACCAGCTTGCTGTCTATGCCATGCAGCAGAGATGAATCATATCACCCATGGCCCACCAGTACATGGCCAGTCTGTGGCAGAAAGCCACCACAGTGTGCAGGTCTGTGGTGGTCAGATGTAAACACCTTCAGCATTATGAAGAGAAATGGAACTGGAGACTCCGGGGTTGAGAGATGTTGCACGTTGTGAGTGGCCAGCCCAAGCCATGGTATCATGGTCAGGTTTCAGCCTGAGAATGACTATGGGGCCATGTGTGGGTCCATAGCTATGCAGTTGCAGAGGTTGGTGGTGTTTGTGTCCATGGCTCATATTACCACTAAAGAACATGGATTTGTCTCTAGTTGTGCCAACCTTCCAGGGCCGATCTGGGTGTCCAAGGTCTATGCAGACCTGGCACTGCTACTCATTGATTGCAGTGCTCTAGAGAGATGGCCTCATCTCTCACCAGTGGCAGCAATTGGGAGGGCAGACACTTTACCTCACCCAAGAAGCACAGTGGAGTTGACATGCACAAGCTGCCTGTCACTCCTCTACCATGAGGGGATGTAGGTATAGGAGATGATTCCACTTACTCCCTCAAGCCTGACTGTCACCACCTGCAACAGTCAGAAGAGCTGCCACACTCAGTGTCATGATAGCTGGTGAATTATCCTGTCCCTCGCAAGCTGCAGCACTCCAGAGAGCAGGCCCTGAACCTCACATGGGCTTGTCCTAGTTGAGAGGGCTCATGAGTCAGTCCCAGTGATTTATGAGAGCGGGAATGCTAGTCCTGCCTCTTCTATTTGCAGCAACTCTGAGACAGGCCTGCACCTTGCCTTAGTAACACCTGGAGCTGGCTATTGAGGGTTTGGCAATGGGAGGAGACCCTGCACAGCCTGTTCTCAGACTAGAGCACTGAGGAGAGTGGGCCTGTACCTGTATCTGGGATCTGAAGAGTGGTTTCGGAAGAGCCAGCCAGGGCATCAAGCAGGGGACTTGACCGTAGAGCGCTGCCGGAAGGGTGACATTGGGTGGACTAGCTGGAGCAGTGCTGGAGAGCGCACGCTGGTGGATGGCAGATGAGATAAGCCGGAAAGCGGACCAGGTTCCAGATACCACCCAAGCCCAGCCCTCAAGGTCTGGAGTTGGCCCACTTCAAAATGTAGTTCATCGCAAATGGTTGGGAATGTGAAAAGGCAGTCCCTGATGATTCAAAGCTGCAGGAATTCCATTACATAGAGCAACGACAAGTATGATGGGCCAGTAGACTGTGAGGATCCAATACTGATTATGTCACAGAAAGCCAAAGATCGCTAACAGACCACTACGACTCCCTAGAGTTTAAAGGGAACAGTTGCAAGTGAAGATTGAGGGAAGAGAGTGAGTATGCTGTGGGCACCGGTGACATACTGCAGCGTATATAAGAAAATAGTTTTAATGCTGGGTTTGACTTTATTGTTTGGTTGGTGAGAATTTTTTTATTTTGTAGGGGAGGTTTTTTTCAAGGGGTGGGATATGATGGTATAGGGAGACTGACAGGGCTGGGATGATGACCAAAACCAAAAGAATAAATAAAATTTTAAACAAATATTCAGAACAACGGGGAATAAAGAAAAAGTCAATATTTTAAATGGTTTAAACCCGGTGACCGTGCTCTTCATTAATAGTAAACCTCGCCACAATATGCACACAAGCAATCTACTTAATGGTCCATGTATAATAAAGTACATGAAACAGGGTTATGTTGTATGCAGGAATGGGAGTAGTGGAAGAGATTCAAAGAGGTAAGGGATAAAGATAAGAGAACATAAATTGGGAATTTAAGGTGTGAATGAAATTTACTTATTGTTATGTATATACATATGCATAGGGTAGTTATATAACATTATGAAATCAATATTTTTAAATCAAAACATGAACTCTAAACTATAGGAAGTATATAAAAAAAAGGATGTTAGGCGTAAAAATACATCTTCCACAACCTTCAAAAATTTGTGAACTTTTATGTAAATAATTTAAAGTTTCTGTTTTAACACATATAAAATTTTATGTATGCTATGCTATCTAATAAGTGCCATGTCAGATGTATGTGTGTTGGCACTTTCCAAGTTTGATTTTTTATAGCTTTGTGAAAGGAAAACCATTATTGAAGCATAGTTGTGCAGGTAAAGTTCTTTCCAGGCAACCCTGAGGAACTAAGTATGATCCAAAGAGTGCATGGAAAACAGAGAAGAAAAGGCCACAAACAGGGCTGCATCAAACTTCCTACCTACAAGGGATGAAATCACCCTCTCTCCTCCACACATACACATCCACATCACATCGACTATAAAAAATAAAGAAAAATCATAAATACATACAGAAAAAAACCACACTATTGATGGGGCTCTCTCTATAATGTTTTTTGATGTTGACTCTTACAATTTTTGAGTCACATGGTTTGGTCAATAAATGGGTCCGCAGTAGAGTTGAATAGAAAAATGAGCGTTTGCCATCACTGCCAACTTGAACTTTAATTCCAGTGCATGACAGCTATTTTAATATCCTATAGGATATCACAGTAAGTGACAGCGAGACTAGTCTGAAAGTGTGTTGATAGAGACCTGAAAAAGTCAGCATTTACTTTAAATTTGAACAAGGTGCAGAAAGACCTATTATTGATAGAACAATAATGCCCAAAACAAAAATGCCTATCGATAAACACTAAGCCTAGATATCATGACAAAATCCAAACAGCAAGTCTGGGTAGTGTAGATGGTACAACGGTCGATAATCAAAGGCATCTTTAAATGCTTGTTGAAGTAATCGTCTGTATGACTGTTAACAGACACATGTAGAGATCAGAATGGAAGTTCAATGGCAAGCTCGTCCTCGGATGGATACAAAGTTTCCTGTCAAGGGCTGTCCCTCGCATAGAACTAATATTAAGACTTGAAACTTGTTTACTAGCATTAAGTCTGTAAAGACTAGAAATTACATGATATCACAAAAACTTGTCCTAGAATTCAATTAAGAATCGGTTGGTTCAATGGAGATATACATGTTGGATCAGAACAAAAGACATCAAGACAATGAGTCTAGTTCTCTAAGCAACTAGTCACGAGTTCTTTCAACAAATAGAAGGTGTATGCATGCCTACATATTTGGTTTTGCCCATTAAACAATGATGTTTCCCTAAGAATTGTTTCTAATGGAATTAAAGCTGACTTGGATTTATATAGGCTAAGCCTTAAGGCTTTGTGTCCAGTTTTGACAGATGAGGAAATAATTAAAGAAAACTCAGAGATGTGCAGGAGGTGAAAATTTAATAAGAAAGTTTTATAAGCAGACTGAAATGTGCCAGGCAGAAAATTATAGACCAGTGCAGCACACAAATGCTATTAATGTAATCTCAGGTGATAGAAAATTAAAGAAATACATATAAGTAAATTGGGTAAAAACTATAAGTTGATATTCATAGGTAGGGGGGAAAACTACTGCAATCCTAATATTTAATGACGATATATTGGTTTAGACTATTCTATGAGGCAGGCTTTGTCACAACATACCAGTTTGGCAAGTAATTGCTCTTACTTTTTATCAGCAGTTACCTTCCTTCAGGGCCTTAAATTTACAAAAATGTAGTGGAATAACACCGATAATATGTATCATATGCTAAATTTCAATGTTAAACTAACACAGAACCACTGTTTCTTCTGTAGATAAACCAACACTTTGACAATTACAGACGTGCTTTTCCCACCCTGGAAATTATTGTGCCAGCCTAACTTGACATGTACTCTTGTGAATCCCATACCCAACAGAATCCACAGCCATTTTTACATTACCTAAAAGTTCCAAATAGTATAAAGAGCAAATTATATAATCTATGCATTGTCTTAAGGACACTACATAACAGAACCAGATGTCCTACCTCGCATCCAGAAGGTCAGAATGGATGCTCTTCCAGCAAATCATGTCCCGAGCTGATTATACAATGGTTGTCCACAAACACAAAGCTCTGTACAAAGGCCATATCCCAGCCTTCTTCCCAGTTCCGACATTAAAGAGCAGTTTTCACATTGCTTAGATTAACTTAACAATGTCCTGCCTCAGATATCTAAATAAATGACAAATCTGGTAAGAAGTTTAAACGGTTATGTACATAATAATCCATATATGTAATATAATGATCTATCATAATATACTGAAAACTTTATTCATATTGGGTCAAACACAATTTTTTGGTCCTTAAATTTTTTTGGATCATTCCTTGTTATAATCAAAAGACATAAAAAGTAAAGAAAATTGATATGCTAAATGTGGTTTATAATACAAATTTCATATTTTCCAATAGTTTATGATTATCATAGGGAAGTTCCATATGGGTGACACATTTCCAAAGATAAATTTTATGAATCCAGCAATTCTCAGAAGAATATATAACTTCAGTTTATTATAGGCCATGTATAAATAGTTCCGGGGATCTAATAGACTCATCACAACAAACAAAATTCAGTACGTTTACTTTGTAATTGCCAGGGCTAGGTGGTGATGACAATCTCAAATGAAAGGAGAGCAATTGATGTGTGAGAAACAGTCTAAGTAATAAGTAAGCGATTCAATAGTTTTTATTAGAAACAACACAGTTTGTAAGTTAGAATAGATGAAGGTGTAACTTATGATCCAAATGACAAAATGTTCAAGATAGATCAAATGAAATAAGGTGCATATTTACCTTAATAGACATCTTCCTCATCCCATTCCCTGGCGGATAACTGTCGGTTTGTGCTCCATATTAAATTCTGTCACCGACCATTTTCGTGGCTCACATACTTTAACTGCCTCACCACTCAGATCAAGGACATGGGAAAAACCTGGGGCAACATGTCATTTTTAATATGGCGTTAAAGTATATTCGTATATATAATTCATTTAATAGCTTGAGGATAACTTTTGGTATTTCAAAAGTTTCTATGGTTTTCTTTATGATGCCGAGATGTTAATGTACCATATCTCATTAAATCAGTGCTATTAGGACCATGTAGTATCCATGTAGGAGAACATAATGGCCAACAATAGTAAAGAAACCAAAATTACAACATTATTTCTTATACTCTAGAAGGCGTGACAGAAGGGGAATTCAACGAATTGACACGGATTACACTTATTCTCAGATCAAAACACTAGAAGTGCCTATGACTTTTCCAGGAAAACGATACCAAAGGCAGTATCCTCAGGACTTTCAATGGCATTATTGCCATCTTGAAACAGTTCATACTTTTCCTAGACACATACAACTCTAAGAACATGGCAGAAATCCACAGTCACAGAAAGTCTGTCTGTCAGACAACAACCATTTACGATGTCACTGTCTTGTATATGAAACCTGGAAAATTAAGACATAGATTGCTTGACTTTGGACTGTCTGCTACCTACTAGTAAGAAAAAACCCTAAGTTTGTTATCTACAAGTAAAGAGAATACTCGTAGAGATAAACAGAGTGCCTACAAGCTAGAAGTATGTTTGTTCTGTTTCGTTCAAAATAATAGTATTTTAAGAAAAGACAGAAAGGACTCAGCCCCTAAAAAAGAATTTCCGTAGAAAGCACATCAATTGTTTGTACATTAACTAACCAGCAGTCGCTGAAAAATTATGTATGTGTTAAAATAGAAGGACTAACTCGGTTATATTAGGAACATGTATTATGTAGGTATATGCATGCATGTTGTCTGATGTACAGACAAGGGGTGCATAATGTGTGTCATATAATAACGAATACAGGACAAAACAGGACAACAACTTGAAGGAAAAGCGGAAAGTACATGAAAAGTTGGAAGAAAGGAAAAGGGAAGTAGGAAATATAATAAAGTAAAATTTAATCTCAACAACTGTGTGGTGGTTGTGTGTGTTAGCTACAGTATGGCTTCTGAGTTCATGTTTTATGGTATTTACTGTGCATACAAATGAAGTACATCTCTGATTAATGTAGCTATTTTTTTATCTTTGTAATTCTTGAAACAATTTTTACCATTGTATATATTTTGGATTATCATACTATAATTTTTATGGGTTATGTTGTCACCATCTTGCAGAAGTCTTTCTTTTTCTAAAGAACATACAAAATGGAATGGACTCACAGAGAAGGGAAATTGGAGGAAATGGCAGAGTAGAAAAGGGAAAACAAAATCAGGATTATTATGTGAGAAAAATTATATCGATAAAAATATAATCTCAAAAATAAAAAATATAGTTTGATTTACCTCTTGAGAAATGAAGGTCTGTTCCTTACTGACCATTTTGTATTTAGGTTACGCGTTTATTCCAAAATTGCCTTAATGTCGACAGGCCACATGTGCTTAGCAGCATCAAGTCGGAACCCGGCTACAAACCGATTGTCAATGAGATGGTTCATATAGTCGCTATCGTGATATGAACATAATCCTTTTTCAAGTACAAGACAGAAGGCCAGACAGATGACAATTTCGGACCTGTTGTGGCAAAAATGGTTAATATTTGTAAAAATCATCTCGGTCTGAAAATCAATTTCATCATTCAGTCACTCACTCATGTACAAGTTGATTGTCATAGTGCCTTTACTCAGGTCATGGGGAAGTATAAAGTTTTTAATATGGACACACAATTAAAATAATTAATACTGTAAAGGGATAACCAGAGATAAAAATTGATATGCTGGATGGTTCTCTCTCTCTCTCTCTCTCCTCCTCTCCTCTCACTCTCTCTCTCTCCTCGCTCTCTTCTCCGCTACTTTCTCTCTCTCCCTCTCTCACTCCCTCTGTTGTTTTCTTAAGTAAGTAATACTGGTCACAATGCCTGAAAATATAACCACGCTCTTGCGAAAAGTTTTAAACTTTGGAATTATGCGGCTATAAGAAGTTTTTTCATCCCATAATATTTACATAAAGGAAGAAATCTAAGATTGCAAAACGATCTGATTTATCTTTTATGTGGGTATGTTCGATAAAAATAAGTGAACAGAAATACAGAACATTTGTTTCATTCAATTTTTCAGCGTACTGTCTTGTAACCAAACATCTTTTGGGAATCTGAAATGAAATGGTCCCAGTGTCTTGATAAAACTCCTCTGTATCTACCAAAAGGCAAGGATATTTCTGTATTTCATCACTTATTTTCCTCATTACCTATACGCATCCTGGTAGAACCAATAGTGCATCACATTTTGGCATCATTGAAGTCTCTCAATGGACATTTTGTGTGTTAAAATTCCCTTATAAATGAGTAGATACCAATTGTGTCTTTCTGAATCTGAGTTACCTCACTCAGGATGATCATTTCTAGTTCCCTCCATTTGCCTGCAAATTTCATGATTTCCTTGTTTTTGGTAGCTCAGAATATTCCATAATTTCTGTATCCATTCTTTGGTTGAGGGACAACTAGGTTGTTTCCAGATTTTGGCTTTTATGAATAAAGCTGCTATAAACATAAGATGGGCTGTCCTTGTTGTATAATGGAACATCTTTTGAGTATATGCCCAGGGTATAGCTGGGTCTTGAAGTGGTTGTACAAGTGCCAAAGTGGTTGTACAAGTTTGCCCTACTAAAAGCAATGGAGGAGTGTTCTCATTTCTCCACACACCACCAGCATGTACTGTCCCTTGAGTTTTTCATTTTAGCCATTCCGATGGGTGTAAGATGGAATCTCATAATCATTTTGATTTGCATTTCCTTGATGACTAAGGATGTTGAACGTATCTTCAGAAAGCATCTTCATCCTTGGTCTCAAACAGTACTAAAGAGCAACAGTAATTAAAAATGACATGGTACTGGCCTAGAAATAGGCTGGTTGATTAAGGGAATTGAATCAAAAACCCCAAAATAAACTCAATCCCCATGGACACTTGATTTTTGACAAAGAAGCAAAAACCATGTAATGGAAAAAAGGTAGTATCTTCAACAAATAGTGCTAATATAACTGAATGCTTACATGGAGAAAATGCAAATGGATCCATATTTATCATAAAACTCAAGTTTGAGTAAATTAAAGATCTCAATATAATATGAGAAACACTAGATCTGTTAGAAGAAAAAGTGGGGAAGAGTCTTGACTCATTGGCACAGGAGGCAATTTTTTAATAGAACACCAACATCTCAAGATTCTAAGATCAACGTTAATAAATAGGACCTACTGAAAATGAAAAGCTTCTGTAAAGCAAAGGACACTGTCAGGAGAACAAAAGAAGAGTACAGACTAGGAAAATATTTTTACCAGCCTCATATCCAACAGGGCTAACATCCAAAATATATAATGAGATCAAGAAACTAAACACCAGCAAAGTAAATAATCCAGTTATAAAATGGGGTACAGAGCAAAACAGAGAATTCTCGACAGAGAAATATCAAATGGATGTCTTCAATTTTTTTATTTTGCTCATGTGCTAAGAATCCTTTCCATAGTGTATCTTCCATTTGCAAAATGAATCCAGTAGGAGAACAAGCTGAAGGCAAAATAAGCAAAATATAATCAAGTTTAGTATCAATTCAATCCACATATTCATCTTGTAGTTTTTGTTCCACCAGAGTTAACTTTTTTTTTCTTCCACTGATAAATATCTTGGACTGTTTAAATATGTTTCTCCTTGTAATGTTTAAAACAAATTACTTAACACATCTGTAGTTTATCCAATTGTAGGCTTCAGCCAGGTAATATCTCCCATTAATTTTTGAAAATCATTAAGATCTTGCTACTGGTCTCTGTGGATCTGTAACTTTTGTAGTAGAATTTTTTTATTGACTTAACTTATAACCCAAATAGTTAATACAATCAATCTCCTCTCTGAATATTTTCTGGAGCAATCTATAACCCCCAGAATAGCAGAAGTCTTTGTGTTTCCTTAAACATGTTCTTTAAAGTATGTTTGTCAGCATCTGCCAACAAAATCATCCCTGTAAAGATAAATAATAGATTGAGGGAATTGCGTATGAATTATTTCAAGTGGTTGTTAAACGAAATATTGACATAAAATTGGACTGTCTAACATTCCCTATGGGAGCGCTTTCTAATGATGTTTCTTTATTTGACAACTATTTTGATAAGTAGATACTGAGAGAGCAAATCTTTCCCTATCTAGTTCATGCAAGGAAATTGTGAAAAAGCAATCTTTTAAATCAATCACTTTTATAGGTCATGCCTTAGGTAAGAGAAAAGGTAAAGGAATTCCAGGTTGTAAAGGGCCCATTAGTTGAATTACTCTATTTACTGTTTTTAAATTTGTTATCATCCGACATTTTATTGATTTCTTTTTTATAATGAACACAGGGGAATTCCATGGGCTGGTGGATTCTTCTATATATTCAGCCTCCAGCTGCTCTTGCACTGGTTGTTTAAGTGCTTACAACTTTTCCTTTGTTATAGACCACTGGTCTTGGCACAGAGGTCCGTTTGATATCCACTTTAAGGGTAGGACTATTGATATTTCAGCAATGCACCTCTTATAATTATGGAAACTTAACCCTTGTGAAGTCCTGTTTTTTGGCCAATGGGCAAAGTTTATGATTGTTTTTATTACACGTATCAATTCCTTCCCCAGGAGCATCTACCATCTCACCCCTAATTTCACCATTGGCTATCTCTGGGACAGCAGGAATATTAATTTGAGAACCCCATTGTTGTAAAAGATCCCTTGCCCATAAATTTATGTATATGTCTGCCACATTGGTTGTCAACTTCCCTATCTGCCCTTCTGGTCCCACACATTTAATCCATTGAACACTTTGTTTTATTTAAGAGTTACAATTTCTACAGACATCAGCTCCTGTTTCTACCATACCTCCTAATTCAATGCTATTCATTTGTAATATTAATTTAGGTGTCTCATCATTAACCATTGTTTACCAGAACACATATTTTCCAGTACTCCCAAATTCCTCTGTTCTTTCTTCTGGAATGGCTAAGCTGAGTAACAACTGAACAATTCTAATTCCGAATTAATTTGCATCTCCTTTTTTATGTATACCATGATTTAAATTTCTTCTTTGTAATCTTCATCTACAATACCTGGTACACAATGAATCCTTGAGAAGATATGCCACTTCTTCCCCAAATCATCCCTATTGTCATTGAAGGCAAAACACCGAAAACATCAGTGGTTATTACAGAACATTCAACTTTTGAAGATAGGATAAGAGATTTATCTGTGGCCAGATCCAAAGCTGCACTGCCTTTGGTAGCTTGCATGAGCTCTTCCTCACTTTTTCTTCTAACAAGATTTAGTATGTCTGGTTTTATGTTGAGGTCTTTAATCCATTTGGACTTCAGTTTTGTGCACAGTGATAGATATGAATCTATTTTCATTTTTCTACATGTAACCATCCAGTTAGACCAGCATCATTTGTTGAAGATGCTATCTTTTTTCCATTTTATTGATTTGGCTTGTTTGTCAAAAATCAAGTGTCCATAGGTATATGGATTTATTTCTGAGTCTTTGATTCACCCACACCCAATGTGGCAGACATATACATAAATTTATGTGCAAGGGATCTTTTATAACAATGGGGTTCTCAAATTAATATTCCTATGTCCCAGAGATAGCCAATCAGCCTATTTCAATGCCAGTACCATGATGTTTTTATTACCGTTGCTCTATAGTACAACTTGAGATCTGGAATGGAGACCCCTCCAGAAGATATTTTATTATACAGGATTGTTTTAGCCATTCTTGTTTTTCTGTTTTTCCATACGAAGTTTAGAATTGATCTTTTGAGGTCAGTAAAGAATTGCGTGGGTATTTTGATGGGAATTTCATTGAATCTGTAGATTGCTTTTGGTAAGATAGCCATTTTTACTATATTGATTCTTCTGATCCACAAGCATGGGAGATCTTTCCATCTTCTGAAATCTTCAAATTCTTTCTTCAGAGATTTGAAGTTTTTTTTTTTTTTTTTCATACAAATCTTTCACTTTCTTGGTTAGAGTTACACCTAGATACTTTATATTATGTGGCTATTTTGAAGTCTGTAGTTTCCCTAATTTCTTTCTCAGCCTGTTTGTCACTTTTATACAGGAGGGCTATTGGTTTTTTTTTAGTTGATTTTGTATTGAGCCACTTTGCTGAAGGTGGTTGTTAGCTGTAGAAGTTCCTTGATAGAATTTTTGGGGTCACGTGCGTACACTATCATATCATCAGTGAATAATGATACTTTGACTTCTTCTTTTCTTGTTTGCATTCCATTGATCTCCCTTAATTGTCTTATTGCTCTAGCTAGGACTTCAAGTACTGTATTGAAGAGATACCGAGAGAGTGGAGAGCCTTGTCTTGTCCAGGATTTCAATGGAACTGATTTAAGTTTCTCTCCACTTAGGTTCATGTTGGTTATAGGCTTGCTTTATCTTTAGGTATGTACCTTGTATCCCTGCTTTCTCCAAGACTTTTAATATGAATGGGTGTTGGATTTTGTCTAATGCTTTTTCAGTATCTAAGGAGATGATCATGTGGTGAGTACATGGGGAAATGAGACCTCAGTCATTGATGTTGTTAATGTTAATTAGTGCTGTCACTCTGGAAAGCAACGTAAGGATTTCTCAAAGAACTAAAATAAATCCAGCATATATAATTCTGTTGTACCTTTTTCCTTGTATGTGACCAAAGATCAAGAAAAGCACCGCGATAGATACTAACTGATCAATGTTCATTGTACCTGATTCATCATAGACAAGAAATTTAAAGGCTCGCCACTGCTGAATGTATATTGAATTCATTAGATGATAGATAGATAGAAAAGATAGATAGGTAGATAGATAGATGATAGGTAGATAGATAGATGATAGACAGATAGATAGATAGATAGATAGATAGATAATATAGATATAGAGATATTCATAAAGAAAATTGAAATAACAAACTGTGAAGGTAAAATGTATGAACTTATAAATGATGTTATGGATTCATCTATCTCAGGACAGAAAGCTAAATACAATACATTCACACTCATCTGGAGTTTCTAGCCCAATTTTCTCACATATGAATGAACATATAAATTGGGAGCCACTATAGAACTCAGAGAATATGAAGGGACCACTTTTTGTGGGATGAAAATATCATAGTAGAGGAGATATAAAGTGGGAAATAGAATAGCTTGGACTGTAGAGGACAAAAGGATGTCAATACAGAATTAAAGCAGGGGAAAATAATACCAAGGTTGTTTGATAGTACAGCATTTTATCTTATATTTAGATTCCAAAAGGCAGAACGGACAAATGGCCACCTCAGTTGTCTATTACAATGTCAAAGTGCATGCTGTCCTCCAGTATCTCTCCATATCACAAGTACTTATTACATATATCAAAATCCACACTAAAGTCCTAGCGTTTCTCACGCTAAACTCCCTCTAGCTCACAGGCTTTTCTCCCTTCTGCTACTTGTTCTCTTTATAGTCCTCTTGATTTCAATCTATCTCAGTCTCATTTGCTCTTTTCTCTCTCCTCTCTTGTCCTCGTCTTCTCTCTCTCTCGCTCGCTCGCGCTCTCTCGGTTGTCTCGCTGTCTCTCTGTGTCCTCCTCTGTCTCCTCTCTTGCTCTCCCTCGTCTCTTCTCTCTGTCTCCTTCTTCTTCTTCTCTTCTTCTTCTTCTTTCTTCTCTTTTCCTGCTTCCCTCTTGGACTGGAAAAGTTTGTTGGCTATGTTCAGTTTTACTTCTTTTTCTCTATTCTGGATTCTTCTAGATTCCTCTATGTACTCACTCCTATGTAAAATAAAAACCTTCCCATTAAGAAGAAAGAAATTATGGTTTATTTACACAATGGAATACTACTTGGCTATTAAAAACAAGGAAATCTTCCCACCCCTCCCCTCCTCTTTTCCACGGGACTCCCAATGTTTGGCTGTGCGTCTCAGCATCTGTTTTGAAACATTGCCTGGTGGGGTGTCTCAGAGGTCTACTCTGCTAGGTGTCTGCCTGCAAGCATAGCAGAGTATCATCTATACTGTCAGGGGTTGGCTCTCTTCCATGGGATGGGCCTTGGTTTGGGCCAGGCATTCCCTCAATCTTTGCTCTATCTGCTCTATCTTTATCCTTGTACATCTTTTAAGCAGGGTAAATTTTGTGTAAAAGTTTCTGGAAATGGACATGACTGGATCTCCACAAGAAGACCAATAGACCCAACTAAACAGGTCCCATAGGGGGTTGTGGAGACTGAAGTTCCAACCAAGAACCAATCATGGACAGGAACTAGACTCCCTACACAGACGTTGTAGATGGGCAGCTTAGGCTTCATGTGGGTGCTCTAGTAAGGGGGGCTGGAGCAGGGACTCTCTCAGGCATGGACTCTGTTGCTTGAATTTTAATCACTTCCCCCTGGAGGGACTGCCGTGCCAGGTCACAAGGGAAGAGCACTTGTTCTATCCTGTTGCTACTTGATGAGCTATATTGAATAGGAATGGGGGTGTTACATTTTCTAAGTAATAGGTGGAGGTTGGGGCAAGAGAGAGAGAGGTTAGGACTGGGGGGGGGGAGAGGGCTATGATGAGGATTTAAAGAGAATAAATATAAATATAATAATAATAATAATAATAATAATAATAATAATAATAATAATGGAGTTTGCAGGCAAATAAATGAAACTAGAAAAAACAATCATGAGAGAAGTAACCCAGACTCAGAAAGACACATGTAGTATGTACTCACTTATAAGCAAATTTTAGCCATATACTATAGCATCAACATACTAAAATTCAGAGAATCTAAGAAGATAAGTAACAAAGAGGACCCAAAGGAGGATGAGGAAATCTCACTCAGAGCAGGAAATAGAACAGATAGTATAAGTGTTTGAAAAGAGAGAATAATGAAGGAGAGGGTGCATAGAGAGAAATAAGGGTGGAGATCAAACCAGGGAGTAGCGGGGGCAGGAGGACAAAGGGCAGGTTTCCAACTTATCATAGGGTAATTAATTAAAAATAAAATCATGTCATGAGCCTGGCCTGGTTGCACATACCACTGATCTCAGCACTTTAGTACACAGAGGTAGGTGGATCACTGTTTGAGGCCATCCTTGTCTATAAAGTAAATCCAAGAAAACTAAGGCTACACAGAGAAACCCATTTTCAAAAAATCAAAACCAAACCAAATCAACCAAACAAATAAACAAACAAAGAATTATATCATGAGTAAATATACCATGATGTTTTGCAACTACCAATACTGAAAGGTATGCATAGGGTTCAAAATGAATCATTGAGATATCAGTGATAAGAAGGGCTCAAGGGAGGATGCGTGAATCTCTCTGGAAAGGGGAAATGGACTAACTAACATGATTGGACTGCGGTTCAGGGTTGGGACAGGAACAAGAGAGATCAGGTTGGGGAAAAGATAGAGGAACAGAGTACTAGGGGAGGCAACTGGAATAGGTAATGAATGATTTCTGGAAGAAGAATTAGCCTTTACTAAGGATAAGGCCCCAGTTATTGTTGGTGCATTCTGGAAAGGTCAGTCTTGGAAACATACACACATAACCAATTAAAACAGATCCATGAAGTTATATTCATATACCTTTATATCCACTGTTGCTATCAAGACAGCCTGAAATGATTTCATGAAAGTCAACCCTAAATTCAAAGGCAACCTGTGATTCAAATAATCATCCTCTTGGTGTTCACATCCCTGTGTAAAGCTGCAGGGCAATCTGATAGCCAGAAGAAAAATGATATTAGGTGCACTTATGAGGCTCAAGATAAGATTTGACATTCCCCTGACACTCACAGTAATCCTACTCTGCCCTCTAAGTAGACCATGCTGCAAAATAAAGTTGTTATCTTTTCTTCCTAAAGGAATCTCAAAATGTCATTGCGAATCTATGCACCTGAGGCCATTGCTCTTGTCTTCTAGAAATTTCAAGTATTAACTTTTCCTGTATTGGACATAAATATATATAATGTAATAATAATTATCAAAGAAAAATAATCTATTCACTTGAGAGTGGAGGAACCATGAGAGAGAAACCAGAGAGGGTGGATGGAAAAATTATAAAGGAGTAAAGGGGACTAGGGTGGTGTAATTCAGTTTTAATTAAAGCATATTTTCAAAAAGTAACTATAATTATTTCACAGATGTGAACAATAATTAAAAATTTATATATTCTTTTGTGATTTCATGAAATGTTCTGTACATATCTGTTAGGTTCATGTGACTCATAGTGTCAATTAGTATAATTATTTTTCCATTTAGTTTCTGTCTCAATGACCTGCCCATTTGGTGAGGTAGGGGTGTTGAAGTGGCCTACTATTAATGTGTTAGATTTGATGTATGACTTAAGCTTTAGTAATGTTTCTTTTACAAATGCAAGTGACCTTGCATTTGGGTCTTAAAAAATCAGAATTGAGAAGTGGATTTTTCCTTTGATGAATGAATAGAAAGTGTCCTTCCCTTTCTTTTGATTAATTATAGTTGAAATTCTGTCATATTAAATATTAGAATGGGTGCTCTAGCTTTCTTCTTGGGTCTGTTTTCTTGGAATTTCTTTATCCAGCCCTTTACTCTGAGGCAAGGTCTATCTTTGTTGTTGAGGTGTGTTTCATATATGCGGTAGAATGGTGGCTACTGTGTTCACATCTATCCTGCTATTCTGTGTCATTTTACTAGGGAAGAAAGTTCATTGTTGAGAGATACTAATGACCAATTATTGTCATTTTTGTTATTTTTATGTTGTTTGTGTTAGTGTGTGTATGTGTGTGTGTGTGCTCATGTGTGTTTCCGTTCTTTTGTTTTTGCTAGTGTTGAATTATTTATTTTGTTTGTTCTCTTGGATGTAGTTAACTCATCTGGGTTGGAGATTTCCATCTAGTATTTTCTGTAGGAGTATGATTTGCTCGTAGATATTGTTTAGATGTGGTTTTCTCTTGGAATATCTTGTTTTTACATCTATGGTGATTGAGAGTCTTGTTGAGTATAATAATAGTCTAAGGTGGCTTTTGTGGTCTCTTAGAGGCTGGAAGACATATGTCCAAGTCACTCCAGCTTTGAGAGTCTTTGCTGATAAGTCAGGTATAATTCTAATATGTAAGTCTTTGTAAGTTACTTGGTCTTTTTCCTTGAGGTTTTAAAAAGTCTTTCTTTATTTTGTAGCTTTGGTGTTTTTAATACTGTTTGGCAAAAGGATTTTCTTGTCTAAACTAATTGGTGTTCATGTATGTTGATAGGCATCTCTTTCTTTAGGTAGGGTCTATTTTCTTGTATAATTTTGTTAAAAATATTTCTTGGTCCTTAAAGCTGGAACTCTTTACATTGTCCTATTTCTATTATTCTTAAGTTATGACTTTTATAGTATCCCAGGATTCTTTACATTTAGGAATTTCTTTGTTTGCTATGTTAATTTCTTCTATGCTGGAGATTCTCCCTTCCTTCTCTTGTATTGCATCAGGGATGGTTGCCTCTGTTCTTCCTGTTCAGTTTCCTAGGTTTTCCATCAAGAGAATTTCCTGAGTTTGTGTTTTCTTTATTGCTTCTACTTTCATTTTCAGGTGTTTAACCATTTTATTAACTTCCTTCACCTGCTTTATTGTGCTTCCCAGTGTGTCTTTATTTTTTCTTCTTTAAAGGCCTCTGCCTGTTTGGTTGTATTTTACTGTATTTCATCAGGGGGTTTTATCAATTTCCTCCTTAAGGGCCTATATTACTTTTATAATATTGCATTTAAGGTTATGTTTTTCATATAAAATATTAAAATTATGGCTCCACTAACCCTACTCCTCTCAGTTCTCTTCCCTTATTCTCCTGTCTGGATCAACTCCTTTTGTGTCTATCCTTAGGAAAAAAAAAACATGCGTCTAAGAAACAATTGAATGAAATAAAATAAAAATAGAATAAAACAACAGGAAAAAGGGAGCCAAAGAAAACACACACACACACACACACACACACACACACACACACACACACACACATACGCACACGCACATGCACACACACATGCGTGCAAGTGAGGACAAAACACAAGAAAAAACTTTCAACAATGCCATTGAGTTATTTCTGTGTTGGCCATCTATAGCTAGGCATGGGTCCGGCCCTGTAGTAGCAGAAAACAGAGATGGAAGTTTCTGAGTTCCAAGCCCAGCACCACCACAGAGACCTTGTGAGTCTAAGAGTGCCATAGAGGCTCCCAGGCATGATGCTATGGTGGAAAATGGCCCACAGTAATTCCAGAACAACAGCAACTAAAAGATAAGAATGAAAAAAGTAAGTCTTAAGGGAAGATGATTTTAAAATACAGAAGCACTAAGTTGGAAGAAAATATTGCTTAAACCAGCCCTGTGGCAGAAAATGAATCTATACCCTGATATACAGACAGCACAGCAACCCTGCCACACAACTTTTGACCTGCAGTCTGTCCTGCTGCAAGATGTGCTGATAAATCGTGCTGCAGATTTTATGGGAGTGTCCAACCAATTTCTGCTTTAACTTGAAGCCCATGGCTCAATAGGGAGCCCATGTTCTGCATTTTCTGTATGGCCAGGAATTGAAGACTGGATAGTCTATGATAATAATAATAATAATAATAATAATAATAATAATAATAATAATAATAATGGAATCAAATCATATTCTGCTGTACTTGTATATTAGCACCTTGTCTCGCCATCAGATAAGCTTCCTCTGGCAGCTTATGTGACCAGGTGCAAAGACCCACTGTTAGGCATTATTCAGAGAAAGAGTAAACTAAATATCTTCATTGGGGCCCTCTTTTCAGAACTCAAGGAGGTGGGAGTCAGAGAAATAGGAGTCAGAGGGGATGAAAGACACTAGGAGAACATGGTCCACTAAATCAATGAAACAATGCTCACATGGATCATAGCGACTAAAGCAGCAAGCACCAGGTGGCCTGGTCTATATATTTTGGCTGGTATTTTAGTATTTTTGTGGGACTCCTAACTGGGAGAGTAAGTATGTCTTTGACTCTTTTGCCTGCTTTTGAGACTCTCTTCTTCCTACTGCATTGCTGTGTCCATCAGGAATATGAGGAGTTTTGGGGAGGTGGCCATGAAGCATCTGCAGGGATTGGCTTATGAGTGCTTCTCTGATGGACTCCAGGTGGCACGGTCCAAGGAAATTCCTTCCTACATGTCAAGGACCTTTGGGTGAATTTTGGTGGCCTCTCTGCTTATTACCTAGATTGTCTGCTCTAGAAGCCTTACTTTTGCTATACTATGTATACTCATAGTGACATTTAGTTTCGTTTTGCTGGTGAAGGGCAAGGCCAGGAGCACAAAGGCTGAAATCTCTGTAGATTGTTCTATGCTTTCTGCAAAACTCTTTCTAGAGGTACAGCACCCTTCCTCTAACTTTACTGACCTTCCAGATGTGACCATTAAAACTGGACAATTGGGTTCATGTAATTATGACTTTAGAAAAATAGCCACAGTCACACTGAGTAAGCCTGTAACAGTTGTAGAGAGCAATAAGTTTTGCTTGCCTAACTGTTCTGAGGAAGCTGTGTATGGTCAACAGAGAATTGAAAATGGTTCTTGGATATATGGTATACATAATTGATGGGTGCTTGGTATAATGAGTACATCTTTGTCTGCAATTTAAAAAGAATTGTGAAAACGTGGTGCTATTTGAGGACTGGCTTAGAAGTCTAACTTTAGATTGCAAATTTCAAAGACAGAGCAGGATGGACTTATACTCATCTTTCACAACTGTGTAAACACATTTTCTGCCAGTTGAGTATGTTCTCATGCCCACAGGACATGCCTGACTAGACATGTCTGTTTGGATTTCTGAAATTGTGCTTTATAGTGCAAAATAAAGATAAGGAGTGATTGACCCAGAGAAGGAAGAAACAGGAAGAGAACCTTCTGAGGGAACAGATGTGGCTTTTGCAATAATGGGACTTTTGTAATGCTGATGTTATGATTTCTTCACATAAAAAAACAATAATAATGCTGTTCAGGACAGCAGGTTTGTGACTGTATAAATAAAACCAGCTATTTGGGGCCACCTGCTTCAATGTCAACTAATGGCCATTATCTTCAATCTTGCCAACAACATGTATTTGTCCTCAATGTCAGAAACCTGTTGTAATGCTGGTCAGTGACAGCGTTTTCCTTCCTTATTGTTTTTTGTTCTTCTTTCTTGGAGTCCTGCCCTTTTATGAAGGAAAAATGAGGGGAAGTAGTTTTGGGAAAGTAAGAAGATAAGGGTGGAGTTGAGAGGAGTATAGGGAGAAGAAATTGTAGTTGAAATTTATTGTGTGAGAGAATAATTTATTTTCAATTTAAAATATAAGACGTAATGAATATGAAAAATTGTGTCAATGTCCTTAGAAATAAGGGAATGCAAATTACAACTAGCTTTGGTTATACTTCACCATTATTGGAATGGCTATCATCAACTATGCAAGAACCAGTAAGTCCAGCCTCAGAATTCATAGTAGGATGTTTCTCAGCTCTCAAAGACCATGGCCTCTCAAGAGGCAGTTCCTCTGCTAGTGAACAAACACCATATTTCCTTTCATAGGTTTGTTTCCAGCAGACAAACACCATGCACCCTCAAGTAAGTCTGTTTCACATCCCACACTTGGGACCAAAACAAAAAAAAATGTTTAAATCTGCTACTGAGCTGTATGAGAAACTTAATATTGCCTCAAAAGCATAATAATATTAAAGAAAGGCTGCTGCCTGGTATGACAAAATTTTTTAAAATCTCTTGGTTACCTCAATGACTTATATACTATATGCTAGTTCAATTTCTTCTTTGTCCATGATAACTACCTAGCAATATGTTGCAGAAGATGTCAGGGTTTATATACAATTAAAAAAAAAATCAAACTGGAACTGAGTTTAAAATTTCTTTGCTGCTGATCAGTATCCATAGTGCTGGACTGTGTGTGACAGTCTGTAGATTGGGCGGGGAGAAAAGTCATCAAGGAAGATAACATTGCTTTAGACACTGTGAAAAGCAGTAACATAAATGGAAGGGAAGATGAGCCTGGTGCAGAAGAGCTCTCTAATTGGAATTAAGAGCTCATCAAAAGGAGGTAAATCACTTGTTCAAGTGTTATGAGCTCAATGACCATACAAAACAATCTACTACCACCAGTTTAATAAAACAGCAAAATTCCTGACCACATTGTAAATAGTCATCCTCATGCCCACAGATCAATGTAGATTTCACCTCTCATAAAGAATAATTTTCTCTGCAACAGAAGAGACCATTACAGAAAAATACACTAGTCAAAATGCAGAGGATAATGATTGATTCTGTGGTGCCCTCCACCAATTGATATATCTGCAACACAAAGTCTGCCTTCAAGCCAAAGAACATGTTGTAAGAGTGAGTGCAAACATGTTAGAGCCAGAGATCTTCACAATCTGCTGTGAGAGGTGTTCTAGAAATTACAGGGTGATTTTCCTATAATAGCTCAAAAATATGAACTCTTTAACCATACTTGAAAAAAATACAAAACAATAGGCATTCTAACATGGAAGAGAGAAATCACACAGGATCCACTCCTAATTAAACAACTTTAGACAATTAAGGAATATTGACAGCATGAGAAATAACTTCCCAACTGTCATCATAATAATTGGCAATTCAGTGCCAAGTGGCTAGCCCTGAAATCATAAGCATACAAGTAACATTATATAAACAGAGCAAATTGTGTTTATCCATTTCAGCATATATAATGATAGATTACATAGATAGGTAGATAATATAATTATATGTGTATATATTCATATACATAAATTTAAGAATTAAAGTGCCTTTTTTCAAGAATAAGCAATGAAAAAAAGAGGATTGGAAAATTCTGCTAATTTAATTTAATTTAAAATTTTATATTGTATGACTGTTAACACATTCCTAATGCTTTTGTGATTGAATTTTAGAATCAATTCACAGGAAGATATATTGAGTAGAATGTACTACTATTGCTTTGCCTATTTTACATAGTATCCAATGACCTTCTTAATGTTTCTACATATTCAGGGAGAATTGTCAAGTAATCTATGTTTAGGAATAAAATGTTTGTTTTCTTTACTAATGTTGCCCTGATAAGTCTACCATCCTCCAGTGGAATAGCATCTATCCAAAATATATGGGAGTTCAAAAGGAGCTTGATAAGTGGGAACTAAAAGGCCTAATTAATTTATTTTACCCCTATTAGTCAGTGGTTCATCCTTCCTGTTGATGACAGCTAATTCCGAGGGTCAAAACTGATGAAAAGGCTAAATTAAGTGACTACTAAGTACTCATGTCTAAAAGGAAGATCGCTATAACCCATCCAAAGCCTTAAGGCAGTAAAGAAAGTGGTGATGTAAATAATGAAAGATTCTGAAAATGGGAAGGAGTACTTTAACATCCATTCATGTGGACAGCATGTAGAAGTTGCACTCATGAAGTCACAACATTAGTGTTTGTCTGCAAGAGCCATGCAGAACTCTAGGGATAGCAACATTCCACTGTGGATCAGGCAGGAGGTTCTGAGAACCTATGTAGGCTTTGAACTTTTTCAACCCTACCTTACTTGGGATTCTCTAATGCTTATACCGTCCTTCCCCCCACCTACTCTAGATAAGAGGGAGAGAGGAGGATAATGGAAATACAAGTAGACCATTTTGGATTCAGCTCCTTGGAGTGATTCCACTCTGTCTTTAGGGTTCCAGTAGACTCATTAAACAGCAAACCAGCAATTCAGCAAAGGTGACTTCAACGGCAGTAACAGGAATCTGAACCTCAAAGAGTTCTCTGTAGTGGTTCTCTCTAGGAGCATCTCGAAGTGGTGATATGAATAGTCAAAAAATAACAAGCAATGCCAAAGCCAAAATGCAAAAATAAATATGAAAACAAAAACAAAACAACAAAACCCAGCCTCTTATTTTGGGGCTCATCTATATATCTCCTCTCAGAGTCTCTACTAGGATGTTTATCAGTTGGCAAAGACCATGCCCCTTCCAGGGATGATAACTCTCTAGTGAAAAAACACCAATTGTTCTCTCACAAATCTGTTTCCAGCAGAAAAACTCATCCACACTCCCTCACACAAGTTTGTTTCACATTTCACAATTGAAATAAAAACAAAAACATGTTTACTCTTGACAGTGTCTCCTGCCTTACAGAAGCTTCTCAGCCTCATGAGGTCCCATTTATTAATGGTTGACATTAAGGCCTGGGCCGTTGGTGTTCTGTTCAGGAAGTTGTCTCCTGTGCCAATATGTTCCAGGCTCTTTCCCACTTTTTCCTCTAAGTGGCTTAGTGTCTCTGGTTTTATGTTGAGGTCTTTAATCCACTTGGATTTGAGTTTTGTGCAAGGTGACAAATATGGGTCCAGTTTCATTTTTTTACACATAGACCTCCAGTTAGACCAGCACCATTTGTTGAAGATGCTATCCTTTTTCCATTGAATGGATTTGGCTTCTTTGTCAAAAATCAAGTGACCTTATGTGTGTGGATTCATATCTGGGTCTTCGATTCGATTCCACTGATCAACCAGCCTGTTGCTGTGCCAGTACCATGCTGTTTTAAGTACTATTGCTTTATAGTACAGTTTGAGATCAGGTATGGATCCAGAGGGTCCTAGAAATCTACAAGTAGAACAATATGATAGGCAGATTTGGGCCCAGGGGTCCCGCTCAAACTAAGGCACCAGCCAAGGACAATACAGGAGGTAAACTTTAAACCCCTTCCCAGATCTAGCCAATGGTCAGAATATTCTCCACAGTTGAGTGGAGAGTGTGATACGACTTTCTCACGTACTCTGGTGCCTCACATTTGACCATGTCCCCTGGAGGGGGAGACCTGGTGGCACTCAGAGGAAGGACAGCAAGTAGCCAAGAAGAGACTTGATACCCTATGAGAATATATAGGGAGACGTAATCCCCCTCAGGAACAGTCATAGGGGAGGGGAATAATGGGAAAATGGGGGGGGGGAGGAATGGGAGGATACAAGGGATGGGATAAACATTGAGATGTAACAAGAATAAATTAATAAAAAAATAAATAAAAAAAATAAAAAAAAAAGAAAAAAGGAAAAAAAAAAAAAAAACATGTTTACATCCTCTGCAGCTCTATGTATTCCTGAAGATTTACTAACTATTCATTCCTATTGGGCACATTGGTCAGGGTTCTGCAGAGCTTCAGGAATGAGTCTATCTGTATACCACAGGGATTAGTGGGGCTTAAAGGCTGTGGTCCAGATACATCTAATAATGGCTGTCTACCAAGGGAAAGTCTGAATTGAGTAGTTGTTCATTCCACAAGAATATATGTCTTAGATGACCTTCACTATATGTTGGAATACCAAAGATACAGACTCTAATTCTAGTGAAGGAATAGACTTGCCACCAAGAGCATGGAGAAGGAGGCCAACACCAAAAGCTTCCTTCTTCCATGACACTGGAATGTGTGAATCTTAACACCTCAATGGGGCTCGTGAGTCAGTCCCAGTGATTTATGAGAGTGGGAATGCTAGTCCTGCCTCTTACTAGTTGCAGCACTCTGGAGAGCAGGCCCTGCACCTTGCCTTAGTAACACATTGGAGCTGGCTTTGAGGGTGTGGCAATGGGAGACCCTGCACAGCCTGTCTCAGACTAGAGCACTGAGGAGAGTGGGCCTGTACCTATATCTGGATCTGGAAGAGTGGTTCGGAAGAGCCAGCCCAAGGGCATCAGAGCAGGAGACTTGACCCTAGATCCTGCTAAGGGTGACATTGGGTGGCCTAGCTGGAGCAGTGCTGGAGAGCTCACGCTGGTGGTGCAGATGAGATAAAGCCGGAAAGCTGACCAGGTCAGATACCACCCAAGCCCAGCTCAAGGTCTGTGAGTTGGCCCACTTCAAAATGTATTTCATCTGCAAATGGTTAGGAAATGTGAAAAGGCCAGTCCTGATGATTCAAAGCTGCAGGAATTCCATTACATAGAGCAACTACAGTATGATGGGCAGTAGACTGGTGAGGATCCAATACTGATGATGTCACAGAAGCCAAAGATCTCTAACCAGACCACTACTCCCTATAGTGAACATTTGCAAGTGAAGATGAGGGAAGAGAGTGATATGCTGTGGGACACCTGTGACATACTGCAGCTTCTATAATAAAATATTTTTATGCTGGGTTTTGCTTGTTTGGTTTGTGAGAATTTTTTTATTTTGTAGGGGAGGTTGCAAGGGGTGGATATGATGGTATAGGGAGACTGACAGGGCTGGGATGAATGACGCAAAACTCAAAAAGAATAAATAAAAATTTTAAACAAATATTCATAACACTGGGGAATAAGAAATCATATTTTAAATGGTTTAAACCCTGGTGACTTGCTCTTCATCTAATAAGTAACCTCGCCACAATATTCACACAAGCAATCTACTTAAGTGTCATGTATAATAAAAGTACATGAACAGGTTATGTGTATGCAAGGATGGGAGTATTGGAAGAGAATCAGAAAGAGGTAAGGGAGAAGATAAGAGAACATAATGGAATTATAATGTGTGATAGATTTACATTATGTATGTATATACATATGCATATGTAGGTTATATAACATTATGAATCAATATTTTTAATCAAAACATGAACTCTAAAATATAGGAGTATATAAAAAAAAGGATGTTAGGCGTAAAAATACATCTTCCACAGACCATTCAAAAATTTGTGAACTTTTATGTAAATAATTTAAAGTTTTCTGTTAACACATATTAAAAATTTTATGTAGCTATCTAATAATTGCATGTAAGATGTATGTGGTTTTGCACTTTCCAAGTTGATTGTTTATAGCTTTGTTGAAAGGAAAACCATTAATAGTTAAGGCATATTTGTGCAGGTAAAAGTTCTTTCCAGGCAACCCTGATGAACTAAGTATGATCCAAAGAGTGCATGGAAAAACAGAGAGAGAAAAGGCCACAACACAGGGCTGCCTCAAACTTCCTACCTACATGCCAGAGCACCCTCTCTCTCACACACATACACATCACACATACACATCTGACTATAAAGAAATAAAAGAAAATCATAAAGTACATACAGAAAAAAACCACACTTGATTGGGGCTCTCTCTATATGTTTTTATTTTGACTCTTACAATTTTGAGTCAGCATGGTTTGCAATAAATGGGTCCTCAGTAGAGTTTAATAGAAAAATGAGCTTTGCCATCACTGCCAACTTGAACTTTAATTCCAGTGCAATCGACATCTATTTTATCTCCTATATGATATCACAGTAAGTGCCAGCAGGAAGACTAGTCTATAAAGTTGTTGATAGAGACCTGAAAAAAAGTCAGCATTTACTTTAAATTTGAACAAGTGCAGAAAGACCTATTATTGATAGAACAATAAATGCCTCAAAACAAAAATGCCTATCGATAGAACACTAAGCCTGAGATACTCAATGACAAAATCCAAACAGCAAGTCTGGGTAGTGTAGATGGTACAACTGTCTATATCAAAGGCATCTTTTAAAATGCTTGTTAAGTAATCAGTCTGTATTGACTGTTAACAGACAACATGTAGAGATCAGAATGGAGTTCAATGGCAAAGCTCTCCTCTGATGGCCAAAGTTCTGTCAAGGCTGTCCTCATCTAGAACTAACTATTAAGACTTTAAACTTGTTACTAGCATTATTTCTGTAAAAGACTATAAATTACATGATATCACAAAAACTTGTCTAGAATTAAATATAAGAATCTGTTGCTTCAATGGAGATATACATAGTTGGTATCAGAACAAAGACTATCAGACATGATTCTAGTTCTCCTAAGCAACTAGTCACGAGTTCTTTCAACAAATAGAAGTGTATGCCATTCCTTACATATTTGGTTTTGCCCATTAAAAATATGATGTTTCCTAAGATGTTCTAAATGGAATTAGAAGCTGACTTTGGATTTATATAGCTCACCTGTAGCTTTGAGTCACAGTTTGACAGATGAGGAAATAATTAAAGAAAAACTCAGAGATGTGCAGGAGGTGAAAATTTAATAAAGAAAGTTTTATAAGCCAGACTGAAATTTGCCAGCAGAAAATTATAGATCCAGTGCAAGCACACAAATGCTATTAATGTATCTCAGGTGATAGAAAATTAAAGAATACATATAAGTAAATTGGGTAAAAACTATAAGTGATATTCATAGGTAGGGGGGAAACTACTGCAATCCTAATACTATATATTGTTTAGACTATTCTATGAGGCAGGGCTTTGTCACACATACCAGTTTGCAGTAATTTGCTCTTACTTTTTATCATCAGTTACTTCTTCAATGTCCTTACTTTACAAAAATGTAGTGAATAAACACCTAATAATATGTATCATATGCTATAATTTCATGTTAAACTAACACAGAACCACTTTCTTCTGTAGAATAAACCACACTTTGAACAATTACAAGACTTGCTTTTCCACCCTGGAAATTTCTTTGCCAGCCGTAACTTGACATTACTCTTGTGAATCCATAACCCAACATGAATCCAACAGCCATTTTATACATTCTAAAAGTTCCAAAATAGTATAAGAGCAGAATTATATAATCTATCATTGTCATTAAGGACACTACAGTACAGCACCAGATGTCCTACCTCGCATCCAAGAATGTCAAGATGGATGCTCTTCCAGCACCATGTCCTAGCTGATTATCATGGTTGTCCACAAACACAAAGGCTCTGTCAGAAGGCACCATATCCCAGCCTTCTTCCCAGTTCCTACATTTAAAAAGAGCAGTTTTTCACATTGCTTAGATTAACATTAACATGTCTGCCTCAGATATCTAAATAAATGACAAATCTGTAAGAAGTTTAACTGTTATGTACATAATAATCCATATATGTAATATAATGATCTATCATAATATACATGAAAACTTTATTCATATTTGGGTCATAGAGCACAATTTTTTGGTCTTAAATTTTTTTGGATCATTCACTGTGTTATAATTCAAATAGACATAAAAAGTAAAGAATATATGCTAAATGTTGTTATAATACAAATATTCATATTTTCCAAGTAGTTTATGATATATCATATGGAAGTTCCATAGTGTTGACACATTCCAAAGATAATTTATGAATCCAGCAATTCTCATAATAATAATATAACTTCAGTTATATTATAGGCCATGTATAAATATTCCTGGGATCTAATAGACTCATCACAAACAAACAAAATTCAGTAACTTTTACTTTGTATTTCCAGGGCTATGTGGTGATGACATCTCAAATGAAAAGGAGGAGCAATTGATGTTTGAGAAACAGTCTAAGTAATAATTAACTATTCATAGTTTTTTATTAGAACAACACAGTTGTAAGTTAGAATAGATGAAGGTGTAACTTATTGATGCCAAATGACAAAATGTTCAAGATAGATCAAATGAAATAATGGTGCATATTTACCTTAAATAAGACATCTTCTCTCCATTCCACTGGCGGATAACTGTGCCGAGTTTTGCTCCATAGTTAAATCTGTCACACGACCATTCCATAGTGCTCACTAATTTTAAACTGCCTCACCACTCAGATCAATGACCTGGGAAAAACACTGGGGCAGCTGTCATTTTTAATATGGCGTTAAAGTATATTCTTGATATATAATATCATTAATAATCTTTATGATAACTTTTGTTATTTCAAAAGTTTCTAATGGTTTTTCTTATGCCTAGATTTTATGTACCATATATCATTAATCAGTGCTATTAGGAACATGTATGTATCCATGTATGTAGAACTATATGGCACAATATTAAAGAAACCAAATTACAACATTATTTCTTATACTCTAGAATGGCTGACAGAAGGGGAAATTCACGAATTGACACTGCATATAACACTTATTCTCAGATCAACACTAGAAGTGCCTATGAACTTTTCAAGGAAAACAGAGTACCAAGGCATTATCTCAGTACATTTCTAATGGCATTATTGCATCATTGAAACAGTTCATAAGTTTTCCTTAGACACATCAAACTCTAAGAACATGGCAGAAATCACAGTCACAGAAAGTCTGTCTTCAGACAACAACCATTACGATTTCACTGTCTTGTATAATGAAATCCTGGAATTAAGACATAGATTGCTGACATTTGGACTGTCTGCTACCTACTAGTAAGAAAAAACCCTAAGTTTGTTATCTACAAGTAAGAGAAATACTCTTATAGATAACAGAGTGCTACAGGCTATAAGTAATGTTTTCTGTTTCTTCAAAATAATAGTATTTTAAGAAAAGACAGAAAGGACTCACCCCTACAAAAGAATTTCCTTAAGAAAGCACACACCAATTGTTTGTACAGTACTAACCAGCAAGTCCTGAAAAATATGTATGTGTAGAAATAGAAGGACTAACTCGGTTATATTTAGGAACATGTATTATGTATGTATGCATGCATGTATGTCTGATGTACATACAATGTGTGCATATGTGTGTACATATAATAACAATACAGGACAAACAGGACAACAACTTGAAGGAAAATCTGGAGAAGTACATGAAAAGATTGGAAGAAGGAAAGGGAAGGTGGAAATATAGTAATTAAAATTTAATCTCAACAACGTGTGTGTGTGTGTGTGTGTGTTATCTACAGTATGGCTTCTGATTTCATGTTTTATGGTATTTCTGTGCATACAAATGATTACATCTCTGATTAATGTACTATTTTTTTTATCTTTGTAATTCTTGAACAATTTTACCATTGTAGATTTTGGATTATCATACTATATTTTATTTTGTTATGTTTTGCACCATCTTGCAGAAGTCTTTTCTTTTCTAAAGAGACACAAAAATGGAATGGACTCACAGAGAAGGGAAATTGGGAGGAAATGGGCAGAGTAGAAAAAAGGGAAAACAAAATCAGGATATATTATGTGAGAAAAATTATATGCAATAAAAATTATAATCTCAAACATAAAAACATATATTTTGATTTACCTCTTGATAAATGAAAGGTCTGCTTCCTTGACTGAACCATTTTGTATTTAGGTTACGCAGTTTATCCAAAATTGCCTTAATGTCTCCAGGCCACATGTGCTTAGCAGCATCAAGTCGGAACCCTGCTACACCGATGTCAATGAGATGGTTCATATAGTCAGCTATCTTGATATGAACATAATCCTTTTCAAGTACAAGATGCAGAAGGCCAGACAGATGACAATTTCTGACCTGTTGTGGCAAAAATTGTTAATTTGTAAAAAGTCATCTCTGGTCTGAAAATCAATTTCATCATTCAGTCACTCACTCATTTACAAGTGGATGTTTCATAGTGCCTTTACTCAGGTCATGGGGAAGTATGAATGTTTTAATATGGACACACAACTTAAAATATTTACTACTGTAAAGGATACCAGAGATAAAAATTGATTGGTATGCTGGATGGTTCTCTCTCTCTCTCTCTCTCTCTGTTGTTCTTAAGTAAGTATACTGTCACAATGCTGAAAATATAACCCAGCTCTTGCGAAAGTTTTAAAACTTTGAATTAGGCTGCTAAAATAATTTTTTCATCCCATAATATTTACATAATGAAGAAATCTAAGCTTTCAAAAACTATCTGCATTTTATCTTTTATTTGGGTATGTTCTTATAAAATAAGTGTAACAGAAATACAGAACATTTTTTTCATTTCAATTTTTCAGCGTACTTTCTTAGTAACCACATCTTTTGGAATCTGAATGAAATGTCCAGTGTATCTTGATTAAAACTCCTCTGTATACCAAAAGGCAAGGATGATTCTGTATTTTCATCACTTATTTTCTCATTACCTGATACGCATCCTGGTAGGAACCAATATTTGCATCACATTTTGCATCATTAAAATCCCAAGCAGAGTATCCTCATAATCACAGCAGAGTATGGAACTGATGGAAGTGCTTTTATTAGCGTTGTAGTAACTTCCACAGGTGCTGCTTTTTCCTTCACCACCTCCTCCTCCACACATGTGGTTAATGACTGCACCCACATAAACACCGACCTAATGAATCAAAGTGTATGCTTCAGTTAGGCTCAGATATCTATAGTTTCACTGGCAGTCTAACAGCATCTATAAACATATCTCCTGCTTTGTAGATTCATTTAGAAAATAATGAAGTGTCCAAATGAAAACTAATGAGAAATAAATCACTAATAATTCTAATTTTTGAATATAGAACTACTAATTGGGCTAAGCAGACACTACCAGACCTACAAATAAAGGTCAAGTTTTGATAAAATGGTGTACCATGACATTGTATAAAAATGAAAGAATATAAATTAAACACCACCGAACCAAATAATCCAATTAAATATGGGGTACAGAACTAAACAGCAGTTCTCAACAGAGGAATCTTGAATGGCTAAGAAACACTTAAGAAATGCTCAACAGCCCTAGTTATCATGGAAATGCAACTCAAAATGACTCTGAGATTCCATCTTACACCTATCCCAATGGATAAGATCAAAAACTCAGGTGACAACACATGCTGGGGTGGATGTGGAGAAAGAGGAATTCTCTTCCATTGCTGGTGGGAGTTCAAACTTGTACAATCACTTTGGAATCAATCTGATGCTTCTCAGGAAATTGGGAATAACTCTACCTCAGGACCCAGACATATCACTCCTGGGAATATACCTGAAAGATGTTCCACCATACAACAAAAACTTTTGCTCAGCTATGTTCACAGCAGCTTTAGTCATAATAGCCAGAATCTGGAAACAACCTAGATGTCCCTCAACCAAAGAATGCATGATGAAACTGTGGTACATTTGCACATTAAAAGCTATTAAAAGCAAGGAAATCTTGAAGTTTGCAGGCAAATGGATGAAACTAGAAAAGATCAAATCCTGAGTAAGGCAACCCAGGCCCCAAAAGACATATATCCACTCATAAGTGGATATTAGGCACATGATATAGGACAGCCACACTACAACACAGAGACTGAAACCTCAGCCAAGGATCATGTATGATGAGGACCCAGACTGTTTGCTCAGATGTAGCAGCACAGTCTCCTTGTGGCTCCCGAAATGTGGAGAGTATGGACTACTTCAGACATGCACTCTAGCCACAGAATTTAGATCACTTCCTCCTGGCAGGACAACCTTGCTACTGAGGAAGAGGTTACAAGGAGTACAGATGAGACTTGGTAGGCTAAGGTTTTAGGGGAGGAGGGCTCCCATTTTTGAGGACTATGGGAGGGAGGGACAGGGGTTGAGGGAGGGAGGGGGATATGGAGAGAATGAGGAAGGGGGATACAATGAGGATGTGAAGAATTTAAATTGCAGAACAAAAAGGTAACTTATATTACTAATCCCACTGTATGGGAATAGTTCTGAGACTGGCTGAGACATGAATGCTTAGGCATAGACAATCTTTCTTGTTGGCTACAGAACCTCTATGAATTACTTATTAGATGCCATTCTTCATATAGCATGAATGAAGATTTACAGATATCTTTTTTTTCTTTTTCTGCTAATACAAAGAACAGAAAACCAGCCTTGATTGTTCTGTGCATCACACACACCTTAAACACATAATTCTGTATAATGCTTGTGAGAAAATATATGCTTTCAGAACAAAAAAAGCAGACACAATCAGACCTGACAGGATGCATTCCTCTCAGCATGCTGGATACTGATATCCTGTATCATGTATCCTCTATCCTTCGTGTTCCCAGATCAAGTGCTTCAATTGCTGTTCCTCATCAGAACAAGACACCTCCCAGGACACTTTCAAAGAAAGCTCCCAATTCCAAGTTGGTCCAGCATTTCAGACTGACCCACTCAGAACTCTAAGTAAGCCTTGAATTTCTCAACATTTAGAAACTGGACCACAAATGCCATTCTTAGTTTGTTTAACCATTTATTTGGGCCCCTACGAAGGTATTATTCATCCCAAACAGCTGTAAGAAACCTTAAGAGAATGATGCCCCATTTCTTTTAAGGGGGCATGGGGTAGGTTTTTGTTTGATTTCTTTGGCTATAGAGGGTTTATAATCAATGGAAGTTGGTTACAATTTGATATAAGTCTTATGTGTAGAGAAAAGAAGGTTAGACTCAGTGATGCCTCTTTTTCCTTTATCTTACATTCTTAGGTTTGGAGAAAGGGGTTGAAAAGAAAGGAGAGGGATATATAAATGCATAGGGAAGATAGAACAAAAAGTAGATTAGTGAATCTACTGTTCAACATAATGCCTCAATTTTCACTCAAAAAGTTTATAATTCACTGGTAGATAATTTTGTATGTAGATGCAAAATAAGTTTAATTCTAAATACGCGGTGGTATAGAATTCAAATGTAAGATTGTTACACACACACACACACTAATATGAGACATTGTGCTTATATAACTCAATAATAGTGCAAGGTTTACTTCCAGTGCTTTGAAAGAGTTGTTGCAAGCTGTTTAGGATAAATAAGTTATACAAGTTAATTGTTACTTGATGGAATCATGGTCTTGTCAATTGCTAGTCTAATTTTATCATAAGAATATACATTTTAGGTGTGGCAGATAGGTAGGATTCTATGGGAAAATAAGGTAGGACAGTTAGATAAGGTCTTCAAAAACCTCAGAGACATACAGAATATGACCTTTAAAAATGTTTTTATTATATTAAAGATTCACTGAAAATGAGACAGGTTAATTCCTAGCAACACCCTGCCTACCTCTAAGAGGATTATGAGCATTAAAGAACCTACTTATGAAAATGGCTTCAAATATGGCAAACAAGCCACTGATCAAAATGGCCTCATTTCTACCACAGACAGAATTCTGCCTAAAAAAGGGCAACCTTGGATGCAGGTAGAGTTGATGGCCAAATTATGTCAAGACAGGATACGCAAGTCCTCAACAGTTCCTGTGTCACAAATATGTCTTTCAGATATATTGGACCACAAGGCAGAAGAAGATTCTCCAACATAATAGAGAGTTTTGGGTGGCTATTCAGGTAGAAAACTGTCTCTGTCACTTTCTCTTTTGGAAAACTACTAACCTGCACTCCTGGCATATTCAGGAAATTAAGCTTATTCCTTCTAAGGTCTCTGGTAAAGTTGAAGACCAGGTAGCTTAGTTTTACAATGAAGCTTAGTTCAGGGGTTAAGATGTTTTTAGGTCTAGATAGGTGTTTTAAGTTGATAATGACAAGATGTGATGGAGATGGAATTACATTCAGAAATTTAGACACACCAAGATAGGAAAGATATATATATATATATAATTAGTTAGTTAGTTAGTTTTCCTTGCATATATTTACATGTTTTATGCATGTGAATTGTATCTGAATATATTAGAAGAGGGTATTGGATCCCTTGGAACTGAAATCATGTATGTTGATGATCCACCATGTGATTATTGGGAACCTAATCCAGGTACTCTTCAAGATTAACAAGAACTCTGAACCATTACAGAAAACCGCAACCAATCAAATGCTTCCTTCTCTTCCTTTCTTCTTATTTTCCACTCCTTTTATTTTATTTATTTATTTTTTGTTTTCTTTCTTTTATTAACCTGTTCCAATTACATCTCAATTGTTATCCCATCACTTGTATCCTCCCATTCCTCCCTCCTTTCCACTTTCATCCTATTCCCCTCTCCTAGGTCTATGACTGAGGGGAAACTCCTCCCCCACTATATGGTCATAGGGTATCAAGTCTCATCTTGGTAGCCTGCTTATCCTTTCTCTGAGTGCCACCAGGTCTCACCACCAAGGGGGAAAGTGATCAAATATGGGGCACCAGGATTCATGTCAGAGTCAGTCTTCACTCTCCACATAACTGTGGAGAATGTCCTGTCCATTGGGTAGATCAGAGTAGGGGTTTGATGTTTACTGCTTGCATTGTCCTTTGTTGGTGCAGTACTTGGGGCAGACCCTCCTGGGCCCAGATCCACCTGTCATGATGTTCTGCTTGTAGGTTTCTAGGAACCATGACAAAATAAAAGGAGTGGTACATTTACACATGGAATACTACTCCACTCCTTTTATTTTTGTCATGATTCTATTTAGGAATACAATCAATAGACTGAAAAGATACTAAAATATTCATTTTACTGGTTTACAGGCTGTAGCGTTGGTAGTATGTCAGTTCCTGTCTTCACACTGAAAATTCTAGAAAGTGTTTGCTGCTCAGTCCAGAGGCTTACAGTGCCAATAGTGTCATTCTGGAAGGGATTTGGGGAAGCCATTAGTCTTCAGTCCTTGTTGGAAGGTTGAGGAAACTAGGTTTGTTTGTTTGATTCAGTGTCTCAGGATGTAGCCCAGGAGGGACTTGAACAAATAGAGAGATCTGCCTCTGGTCCCCAAGTGCTTGAACTAAAGGCAAGATCATACCCTGAGTATCTAGGTTTCAATATCAGCAAGGAATCACAGTAACAGCCCAAGAAGCAGCAGCAGTTGCAACAATGAGTGAAATCAACTCATCAGCAAGACATAAAAACCAGCAGGCAAAGCCAAAATATTTTCTTTGTACTTCCTTAAATTTGGCCTAGTGTCACTGAAATATATTGTTCATACTTAGGGTGGCTCTTCATATTTCAATTAAGCTAATTAAGAAAATTCCAATTTTTAACTGGATTATTTGGATGGTGGTGTTTAATTTCTTGAGCTCTTTATATATTTTAGATATTAGATGTGGGGTTGGTGAAAAACTTTTTCCAGTCTGTAGGCTGTTGCTTTGTTCTGTTGACAGTGTCTTTTGCGTTACAGAAGTTGTTCAGTTTCATGAGATCCCATTTATTAATTGATGCTCTTAGAGCCTGAACTATTGGCTCAAGAAGTTGTCTCCTGTGCCAATGAGCACAAGGCTCTTCCCTACTTTCTCTTCTATCAGATTTAGTGTGTCTGGTTTTATGTTGAGATCTTTAATGGACTTGGATTTTATCTGCATTTTTCTACATGTAAACATCTGGTTAGACCAGTACCATTTGTTGAAGATGCTATCTTTTTTCCTTTTATGGATTTGGCATCTTTGTAAAAAACCAAGTGTCCATAAACACCAGCAAACCAAATAATCCAACAAAAACAACAACAAAAAAAAAACAGTCAATGAACTAAACAGAATTCTCAACAAAAGGAATATTGAATGGCTAATGAATACTTAAATACTCAACATCCCCAGTAATCAAAGAAATGCAAATCAAAATGATTCTAGAATTCTGGTCAAAAACTCAAGTGACAGCATATGCTAGTTAGGAAATTGAGAAAAGGGGAACACTCCTCCATTGCTGGTGGGAGTGCAAACTTGGAAATCAATCTGGCACTTTCTCAGAAAATTAGAGATTGTTCTTCCTCAAGACCCAGCTATACTACTTCTGGGTATATAACACCAAAAGAGGCTCCATTTGCTCAACTATGTTCATAGCAGCTTTATTTGTAATAGTCAGAATCTGGAAACAACATAGATATCCCTCAGCCAAAGAATGGATAAAGAAACTGTGGTACATTTACACAATGAAGTAGTACTCAGCTAACAAAAACAAGGAAATCTTGAAGTTTGCAGGCAAATGGGTAGAACTAGAAAAGATCATCCTGAGTGAGATAACCCGGACCCAGAAAAACACACATGGTATATACTCACTCATAACTGTATATTAGCCATATAATACAGAATAACCACACTACAATACACAGACCTAAAGAAGCTAAATAACAAGGAGGACCCTAGGAAAGATGCTTATTTTTCATTCAGAAGGGCAAATAGAATAGACACAGGAAGCAGTTGAAGTGAAGCAATAAAAAGGGAACCTACCACAGATGTCCTCTGAATGATTCCACTCAACAAGGGATGGAAGCAGATGTTGAAACTCACAGCCAAACTTCCAGGTGGAGCACAGGGAGGCTTACGGAAGAGTTGGGAGATACAGGGACCTGAAGGGGACAGAAGCACCACCAAGAGACTAATGGAGGCAACAAATCCTTCTGAGTTCCATAATATGGGGAGTAGGAACTATTTCTAAAATGGACTCTTGTGCCCACACATGGATCACTTCCCCCTGGTGGGACAGCATTGGCAGGTCACAGAGGAAAAGGATACAGCCAGTCCAGATGAGACTGGATATACAGATGTGAGGGGTTGAGGGCTCCCTCTTTCTGAGGACTAGGGGAAGGGAAAGGAGATGAGGACCAGGAAATGATGAGGGAGAGGGCTACAATCATGATGTAAATTGAACCATGTTCATAGCAGCCTTATTCATAATAGCCAGAACATGGAAACAGCCTAAGTGTCCCTCAGTAGAAGAATGAATAAAGAAACTGTGGTACATATACACTATGGAATACTACTCAGCTATTAAAAACAAGAAATTCCTGAAATTTGTAGACAAATGGATTGAGCTAGAAATGATCATAATGAGTGAGTTAACCCAGAAGCAGAAAGAATCAAATGGTATATACTCACTTCTATCTGCATACTAGCCCAAGGGGCATGTCCCACGAAAGCCTTCACTTACCAGGAAACTGGGACAGAGGGGAGGACATCCTCTTGGGACTCTAGATGAGAGAAGCATGGGAGGATAGCAAAGTAGAAGGATCCAGAGGGTCCTAGAAATCTACAAGTAGAACATTATGATAGGCAGATTTGGGCCCAGGGGTCCTGTTCAAACTAAGGCACCAGCCAACGACAATACAGGCGGTAAACTTTAAACCCCTGCCCAGATCTAGCCAATGGTCAGAACATTCTCCACAGTTGAGTGGAGAGTGGGGTATGACTTTCACATGAACTCTGGTGCCTCATATTTGACCATGTCCCCTGGAGGGGGAGACCTGGTGGCACTCAGAGAAAGGACAGCAGGTTGCCAAGAAGAGACTTGATAGCCTATGAGCATATACAGGGGGAGGTAATCCCCCTCAGGAACAGTCATAGGGGAGGGGAATAATGGGAAAATGGGAGGGTGGGGGAATGGGAGGGTACAAGGGATGGGATAAACATTGAGATGTAACAAGAATAAATTAATAAAAAAAAAACAAAAAGAAAAAAAAGAATCAAGATTTTACTCTCTTCTATTCACCTTATCTCTCATTTTCTACTTAATCCCTTCTCCTGCACTTATGTACTAACTACTTTTTTAAGCAATAAAAACATGGCTATAAGAAATGTAAGGGGATAAAGAGCTACTTTTTTTTCGAGTTTAAGAACATTGAGTACTTTTTTGTTGGTTCAGACCACCAACTGAGGTAAGTGGCTCCCATCCTATAATATACTTTCATTAAGGTTTTCTTTCTTTTTCTCTTTCTTCTTCTTCTTCCTCCTTCTCCTCCTCCTTCTTCTTCTTCTTCTTTCTCTTTTGTTTTTTTTTTTTTTTTTTTTTTTTTTTTTTTTTAGTTTAGGTTTGTTGACAGATTATGTTATCATGCCCAGGAGCACAGAATGTACTATTTGCATTGGAAACATTACTGATCCTTGGATCAAAATGTGTCAATATTTTCAGAGATCTTGTTAGCCAACTTGTGAAACTTTATCTTTCTTGTTTTTCTCTAACCTTCACATGAGACTATGCAAAACTTAAGTTCATATCATTTTTGGGTATGACTCAATGGCAAGTAAACAATTATTAGTTGGAGACAATTGTACAGAATAAAATGTTAATTTAGAGAAATTCTGAGCTGTAGTAAGATCAACCATTAACTTGACTAACTTCTACATAGTATTGCTACATAAAGCTTTAAAATATTGAAAAGTGAAAAAAAAATGAGAAAGTTAAAGGATTCAACAGTTAGAAATAAATATAAACAATAAATTATATACAGAGATGTAACAATAAAGTAGTTTCCAAACAGTTTAATAAGACATGTATCTTATTAAGATACAGAGATTATTAATTATGAGGCCTCTAGGCATATAAATGCAATAGGAAGAACAGATAATTTGTCCCTCATTGATCAATGTTAGTTAGTGCATTTGCATTCATAAGACAATAGTATACAACAAAGGAAAGTCTACATCAACTTAGAGGAAGAATCTTGTAAATACTTTGCACATATATCCAAAGAGGAAGCTACAAAACACATATAGTTTTAGAGATCACTACTTTTTCCCTTATATTTACATAGATCTTCAATTTATATGACTTTTTTTTTTACTTAACTATGAGTTAAAATGTTTAAAGCATAGTACTTGATATGTTAGGGGAAATATTGGTTTTATTGTAATTTAGAGTCATTTCTCTATAATATTATTTATATTGTGGGCATTAAATAAAAATATAAAACCTTTTACCTAATGCTGATTGGAAAAATACTTTTGTGAACAATATGTGTAATTTTGAGTTTGAATTTTTTCTTCACATTAGATATGATTTTTATTTCTTTTATATGCTTTTATCTTAATAATATAAATTTATGCCTTGCTATATGACAATTCAGTAATAATGCACTATATAAACACCAAATCAAGGTAATAAGCACTTATATTAAAATTACAAATCTGTAATTATTTTACCATTTTCTATAAAACATCTTATGAATTACTACATGAAGTGAGATTAATGTCTCCAATCATAAAGTTATGAAATGAACTAAAATCATCAAGTAATCTGTATTGATAAGAATTTGCTCTCTATGATTCCTGTCGTATGACAGAGTAGTCATAAATATTATATAAGCATATATATACTTCTCCCTGAAGAGAATTATTTTGATGATAAGATATTATCAAATGCCCCAGTATGTGTGTGTTTGTGTGTGCTCTTCATAATTGAAATTTTAAAGTCACATAAATACTAAGCAAACATTTTACCACCAACCTACATCCATAGTGCTATTTGAAAATTTAAATTTTCAACCAGTACTATATACAATATATTTTGTGCTTTATTTCCCTCCCCATTCCTTCTTCTTATACTTGTTGACTCCGTTCTTTTAGAGTATCCAAGCTTTCATTTCTTGTGTCATTACCTTCTGGTGTGCAAGTCTTTGAAGATCATCTCAGCTGCTATATATGTATGCATGCTTGCAAAGGCATAAAGAGGGCAGCATTTTATGTTGGTTCTCCCAATCTGATAGCTGTCACATTCTTACTATTCCTTCTCTACCATGATCCAAAAGACTTTGGTTTGAGATATGTAGATATCCTACATAGGACTGAACACTTTGTATTCTCTTGTCCTCAGAACTTTGAGGACTTATAAGCCTATGCCTTAATTGTTACCCACTGCTAAATGAGGCTCCTCTAACTAAAACTAAGAGTTTCTCTAGTTCATGAGTGTAAACACAGGTATTTAGAAGACATATTAACTACATTTCCATTTAGCTAACTATTGGTAGTAGATCCCGAAACCTAGAAAGTCATAGGGTTCTGAGAAGATTTACAGTGTCAAACACACATTGCCTCCCATTGAACAAACTTCTGATCCAGTCTGAAATGGCTACTTGACGTTGGAACCATCAACGCACTGTTGCGCTTGTAGATACATAATGGCTGGCAGGTCTTAATAGTAGCACATGAAGATCAAAATCGTATTAGGCCATTGTTAACTTTTTAGAACTTCCTTTTGGTACCTTGTAAACAGTCAAAATTCAGGACTGAAAGCTTGATAAGGCCATCAATGCTCATTGACCAGTGCAGGGTAAATGCCAAAGAATGGCATCTATCATGTTCAGGTATGCTAATAAATCAATACGACATATTTTGTATGCCATTTCTCAAATTACCATTGCTGTGTTAAAAATTCGCAAGTGTACGCACTTCTTTCTTCACACCTAGGTGTTTGGGAGTGTGTATGGGCGTGCTGTTATACGTACACAAGTGTGTATCTGTGGGCACAACCCATTGTGTGCAGGCCAAAAAAGGAAGTCACTGTTCTGCTCTATCACTCTCTAACTTACTCACCATTGAGTCTATCAGTGAAACGAACTTGAAACTTGCCATTTTGGCTAATCTTGTAAACCAGGATTTCCTAGCATTCATCAGTCAGTCTCAGCCTCCAAATGGTGGTCTTAAAGACACACCGCTATGGCAGCAATTATATGAATGCTGAGCATTCGGTTCCTAGCCTCAGGCTTTACAGCAAGTGCTATTTCTCATGCAGGTATTTTGTACCTCTTCACAACTGCTTTTAAATCTGATTTTTATATCTCCATGAGTTTAGCATTGTACTTATATCTCAGGATATGCTACAGTAGTTCTTTCCCAGTCTTCCACTGGATTCCTTAGTGATATTAGGTCAATGACATTCTTCTGATTAACAATAAGTAATAGAGTCCTTCTTGACTTTCTGTTTTCATACTGTCCCCTTAACTCTAATTAGATACTAGTCTTCCAGTCAGTCTTCACCAAATGCATAAGCCTGCCCCTCTTCTCATCTCCTCTGACCCCTATATCTCTTTCACTTTTCTTACCCATCTTCCCTCTCCCTATTGTATTACCAGTCTACCTCCTCTTGTTGTGATTTAGTCAGAATTTTCTAGAGCAACAAAGTGAATGAACCAAAATATATATTAAATAAATGGATCTTCAGTAGCTTGCCTTTTATGATTTTTATGTTGGCATTCACACTGGAGAATTGGCAGGTTCTTAGTATGCATGGAAGGGCCAAGCAGTGCCAGTTGAGCACTGCATCTCTGCAGGGTTTCTGGAGAGCCATTGGTCTTCAATCTACAATAAATTTAGGTTTTAATTTTATCATAGAATGACAGCAACTACAGCAACTGCAGCAGCAGCAGAAGCAGTGGTGGGGGCAGCAGTGACAGAGGCACAAATAGGGTAAATAAAACCTTGAGCAAGATACAAAGGTCAGCAGGCAGGACTTCACCTTTGAAATGTTCTACATTTCTAAAGGCACCCGCAGCTTAGCACCAAGAGTTCAAATGCATGAGCCTATTGCGGTCACTTCACAATGCAGATTAAGAACATAACCCCTCACCTGCCTTCCTATCTTCAACCCTGATTTACGTTTCTTTCCATTGTCTGCACATTATTTAGTTTTTCATGAATAAAAGCTCGTGTATCATAAAATTATTGATGGAGCAGGCAGTAATTTCACTGAATTAGCCTAGATATGCCCCATAACTGCAAATAACTGGACCGCTAACACAAATCTTTGTTATGAGCAGGAACAATTAGAACTCTTTATGTTGTCTTAAATAAAAGTTACATTCACAGTATAACAGTCTTATAGATTCAGAAGATAAACCTCCCCACAGGCCTTGGACAACTCCTGATGAAATTTCTATTTATTTTCCCTTGACTGATATTATAATCGGCCAGACAAATTAAAAGCCTAACCAATATTCAACATAATTCTGGACACTGGGAAGCATCATTCATTGTAACATCTCATTATGACAATCTTTGGCACTCTTACAATTTCTATCCTTTCTTCTGAACTTCATTAGTGCTTGGTTTACTAATGTACAAGTTTCCTAATGTTCCTTCTGCATTTTCTCTGCCTTCAAGTCAATCAAGTTCTCTTCCAAGATTAACAAATTAGTTTCTGGGGAGAATCTCAAAAGAGCTCACCTACAGGCAAAGAACTACAGGTAGTGAATGACTGGGAAGAGAATGACGACCAGATTCTTCCAGAATAAGCTCCCTGATAGATTATCAAATGCTAAGTGGTCACCCCAAAATACATACACATTTAATAGCATCACAAAATAGAATCATCAGCTTGTATTTAAACACACACACACACACACACACACACACACACACACACTACTACTACCACCACCACCACCACCAATATCAAAATAACAGGAATTGACAATGATTAGTCATTAATATCTCTCAACATAAATCAATGGCCTCAATCAAAATAACAGGAATTGACAATGATTAGTCATTAATATCTCTCAACATAAATCAATGGCCTCAATCAAAATAACAGGAATTGACAATGATTAGTCATTAATATCTCTCAACATAAATCAATGACCTCAACTCCTTAATAAAAAGACACAGGCTGACAGAATGGGTGGATACAAAAACAGGCTCCATAATTCTGCTGCATAAAAGAAACATACCACAAAAGTAAAGGTAGAAATTATCTCAGGATAAAAGGATGAAAAAAAAAAGTTTTCAAAGCAAATAGACCCAAGAAGCAAAGTTGGTGTAGCCATTGTAATATCTAGTAAAATAGACTTTCAAGCAAAATAAATCAAAAGAAATAGGTAATGACACTTCATTCTTATCAAAGGAAAAATACATCTAGATAAGACCTCAATTCTTAACATCTATGGCCCAAGTGCAAAGGCACTCACATTCATAAAAGAAACATTACTAAAGTTTAAATCATACATCACAAACCACACATTCATAGTGGGATAGTTCATCACCCTGTTCTCACCAATGGACAGAGCATCAAGACAGAAACTAAACACAACATGATGAAGCTAACAGATATCATACACAGAACTTCTACAAAATTGACCTTATATATGGCCATAAAGCAAACCTCAACAGATAGAATAAAATGGAAATAACCCCTTGTACCTTATCAGACCACCATGGATCAAAGCTGAGATTGGACAACAGAAACAACAGAGAGCCTACAAACTCATGGAAACTGAAAAACTCCATTCTCAATAACAGGAGTGAAATAAAGAAATAAAGTAAAGACTTTCTAGAATATAAAGAAATAAAGTAAAGACTTTCTAGAATTCAGTGAAGATGGAGGCACAATATACCCAAACTTATGGGACACATGAAAGCAGTGCTAAGAAGAAAGTTCATAGCACTAAGCATCTTAATAAAGAAATTCAAGAGACTTCATATTAGCAATTTAACCACACATCGGAAAGCGCTACAACAAAAAGAGGTAAACACACTCAAGAGGAGTAGATGGCAGGAAATCCGCAAACCCAGGGCTTCATCCCAGGGATGCAGAGATGGTTCAATATATGAAAAACCATCAATGTAGTCCACCATCTCTGTTCTTATGCCTGTCAATTTTTTAAAATGTTCTTCTTAATAATTTCAATTTTATCCATTCACCTCTACAACTTTGATACCCTTTCTTCCCTCACACATACCATGCTCTAATATACTACTTTGACTCCTTACAATTTTCATTATCTTGTTCTAAGTTTTGATATTGTTTCTTCTTAGAAACTAATTATACCTTATATATACTTGAAATTCTAAACCATTTTACCCATTCTTGTATTTCAGAATTGACTTTTGCTTTCAGAAGATGCTGAAGCATTCTGCTCATAATTCTCTTAAAATGGCTACCTTATACTACACTTTATTACTGTTTGTTTCTGTATTCGGGCTGTCTCATCTCCGACAAAATAGTGCCATGAAAACAGCTCTAAAACATAGAACACAAATCTTGTATGTGACTTAACATTTATAATGGCCAATTAAAATGAAGTAAAAATATGAGAATTGTTGTTAATAAAACAATTTTTATTCTGTGTGACATATATCCTTTGCAGGTGTAAACATTATGAAATGATTATTACCGTCTATCAGTATACTGACTCTAAAAAGCATAATTTAGTTTGCACTATCATTGATTCTGTTTAGACTAACATTTCACAGCTCAATAGCCAACTATTGCTAGTGGCTCTTATATTGAAGAGCACAACATCAGTACTCTAGTTTAAAAATGTGACACTATAGTAAAGAGAACATTAAATTACAATTAGACATATTGAAAAATGCTGCCTTTGCTATTAATTACATGAACATGGTTGATTTCCTCAGTTCCTTTGATCCATAATTTTGTGTATGTATGAATTTGTTTCTACAAGAATTAGAATTGAGTGTATTACCAAACTTTTTATTTAATATTTGTTTATGTAAAAATGAGGGCGTTACTCATTTCTACATTTTGGTCAACACACGAATTTTGTAACTGAGCGTTTCTCTATCGCAGCCATTTATGAAGCATGGAATACATTATTGTAATTAAAATATTGCCTACTCATAGAGTCTCAATGTCTCTCTTTCTTCCTGATTTGAAAAGCTGTGATCTGGCCTAACTCCATGACCTCACCTGATTTCATCTTTCCCTTCTCATACGAGCTCTAGATCTGTTGACATTTCTGTTGTTATTAATGTTTCTATAGTATTCTAAACACTTTTCATCTGAATGGTTATTTTGCCATGATTTTGTTCTTCTGATCTTCAAAGTATCTTTTGTCTTTTTTTTTTTTTTTTTGGTGGCTGGAGAGACAGCCGTGGGTGCTGGGAACCAAACTCTTACATTTATGGTTGTGAGCCTAGCCTTTAATGGCTGAGCCATCTCTCCAGCCTTTTGTCTTTCGTCATTCAAACCAGTGGCAAGTTCACACTCTTGGTAAAGTATTTCCTAAACAATGAGCTGAAAAGATGCCTATGTTGAACTCACTTTCTATCTTATCATTTATAAATTTTACTCATAATTATGTTCACCTAAATTATATTATTCCCCTCTTAATGTTTTAATTATATTTATGAAAATGTTTATGTTTTTTTCCTCTAAAAGGAACTTTTAGAATAGGATCCTGTTTTGTACATAATTATATACCTAACATCCTCAGTCTTTGGTAAAATGCAGACACTAATTCATCATTTGCTGAACCGAAGGAGGAAGATTTTTCCTGAGCTATATTATAATTTATTTCATAGAATTTACACACATTGTGAAAGGCAAATAATTTTTGCTTTTTATTAAGTATTATCTCCTGAAAAAAAGATATTTGGCTAAAGAGAAAGACTAATACGTTCACAATGTACTCTATTGCTTTGACCAGAGTCTGTGGATTGATGAAAGGAGAAATGCACAGCTTTGTAATGTGGAGGCATTTAAATTTAGTGCAATCCTTTATATAATTCTTAAATCATCTATCTATCTATATCTATCATTATATATGCATACATTTAGAGGGCCAACAGTATACCACTGACATGCACAAATTCCTATTTTTTCTGTCTCCTATTATTGAGATAGTAGGTGGATACTATCATGTTCTGCAGTTTCTTAAAATTCAATGAAAATATTTAAATAACAAATGAATCTAAGTGGGAGAGCAAAAAGAGATGAATTTGTTATTCCATTTCTACTTGGAATAGTCAATACATAGATTTAAAGATGAAAAGTCTCAGATATATTTGATATTGGTTGTAATTCTCGTGCTGGAGGAGGACATAACAAGTAAGATCTACTACAAATCACATAATACTAAAAAACATTAAGGTTACTATGCATGGGAGACTCTGAAGAACCTTCAGCTGTGCACATCATTGCTGCTTTTATCTTTTTCAGATGATAGCTTGTACGCTCAATATTTATCTATAAACATTTACTTTGGGAAATGTACTTTTGCGGGAATATAAATAGGCGCTACAAAGAACACTGACAACTTCAAAGCAAGATGTAGGTCTTTCTGCTGCTTTCCCTCGTTGGGTTCTGCTGGGCTAGATTTAATCACAATTTAAATGGAGAATTTACTGTGTTAATTTAAAACAGTATTATAACCAGGACATGTGTATCTGGAGCACAGTTTCACCTCACACATGACTTTATTGAGGAAGGAAAATTTTGAGGTGATGGCACCTTTATTCTTTGTTGTAGGACTTCCAGGAGCTGGCCAATGCCCTGCCCATGTTTTTAGGTGGCTGGAAAGCAGCATAACTAGCTACATGTTCACAGGTTGAGAAGTAGCATCGAATCACTCGCAGGTTTCCATAGAATTTACTTAGGTAAAATAAGCCAATATCTGCCACCAAGAATTAGTACTTTCTCTGTAGGTCTCTATACCCAATGAAAACATTTTGGTTCACAATCTGTCAAGGTCTTGGTGGGAAAGATACCAACCAATTAGCTACAAAATTTGTAGAAGGTCTGGAAATGAAGATGAATTCAAGGACAAGGTGACAAGATCTAACAATATTGTGTAAGTGAAGTCACAATTCCTTTTTTAAAATCTCACATATTGTTTAATAGAATATAAAATGTTATATGTGAAAATAATTTCTTCTTTAATTCCTTGTAAGTGAAGTCATATTTCCTTTTTTTAAAAATCTCACATATTGCCGGGCGATGGTGGCACATGCCTTTAATCCCAGCACTTGGGAAGCAGTGGCAGACAGATCGATGTGAGTTCAAGGCCAGCCTGGTCTACAAAGTGAGTCCAAGACAGCCAAGGTTACACAGAGAACCCTGTCTTGAAAAACAAAACAAAACAAAACAAAATAAAACAAAAAACAACAACAACAAAAAACAAACAAAAACAAAAACAAAAAAAAAATCCATCACATATAATTTAATAGATTAAAATTGTTATATGAGAAAATATTTGCTTCTCCTATTCCTTGTCCTTTTAGTTATAGAAGAAAATGTCATAATTTAGTAGAGCTGGAGGGATGAGAGGGAAGGGGCAATGTAATATACTTAATTTATAAAATATAAAAAAATCATAAACAAAAACTCTTTTCTTTTCACTATTCTTCAAATACCTTACTGTGTTATAGTCAACCTTTGACAATTCTTGAATATCTACTAAGTGAAGAGAATCACTGCTACAACAAAATATGACTTTAATCCTTATAACCACAGTCCTTCCTGCTACAAATCTTCTGCTTAGACACCGGTTGAGTATGATGGCCACCGTTCTTTTTATGTGGTTATGTTCTCTACTCTCAACTTATGGGATTTCTTACCCATTATTATTTTAATGGGAAATATATGTCCTCTTCCTTTAATGAAGAGAGACATCTACCTTCTTGTCCCTATTAATAAACTGGTAGTAAAGGCTGGCTTTTATTGGGAACTTGCTGTTTGGGTTTTGTCACTGAGTATCTCAGACTTAGTGTTCCACAGTAAATTTTTTTTCCCTTTTTATTAATTTATTCTTGTTACATCTCAATGTTTATCCCATCCCTTGTATCCTCCCAATCCTCCCTCCCGCCCCCATTTTCCCATTATTCCCCTTCCCTACGACTGTTTCTGAGGGGGATTACCTCCCCCTGTATATTCTCATAGGTTTTTTGAGGCATTTATTGTTCTATTGATAATAGGTCTTTCTGCTCTTCATTAAATTTAAATTAAATGCTATTTTTTTTTTTCAGGTCTTTGTCGACAACTTTACAGACTGGTCTTCCTGCTGGCACTTACTGTGCTGTCATTTCAGGAGATAAAATAGATGGCAATTGCACTGGAAATAAAGTTCAAGTTGGCAGTGATAGCAACACTCAATTTTCCATTTGTAACTCTGCCAAGGACTCATTTATTGCAATCCATGCTGACTCAAAATTGTAAGAATCATAATAAAACATAGAGAGAGAGCACCAATCAAGTGTGTTTCTTTTTCATGTGTACCTTAGTATTTTTTATTTTCTTTTATTTCTTTATACTCATGTGTGTACGTGAGATGTGTGTTCAAGAGGGAGTGTGGAATATCGGTGGGATGTTAGAAGACAGCTCTGTATTGTGGCCTTTTCTCTCTGTTTTGCCATGCATTCTTTAATCATACTTAATTCATCACGGTTGCCTGGAAAGCACTTTTACCTGCTGTCAGCCAGCAAAATTGTGTCTTAACTCTTACTTTTTTCTTTTAACAAAAGCTATGAACAATCAACTAGAATAAGTGAAAAACACATATATGCTTAAATACAAACATAACAACTTTCTCAGCTTATGATTTCAGGACTTGCCACTTGGTGCTTCATCAACAATTCTCATGATGACTATTGGGAAGCTATTTCTCATGCTGTCAACATTCCTTAATTGTGTAAGTTTGTTTATTTAGGAGTGGATCCTACTGGATTTCCCTCTTCCATGTTAGAATGCTATTGCTGTTGTATTTTTTTCAAGTATTAAGAGTCCATATTTTGAGCTATTATGGGTAGGTAATATTTCCCTGTAATTTCTAGGACTCAATCTCACAGAAGATTGTGTAGGTCTCTAACTCTAACAACAATGTCCTTTGGCCTGAAGGCAGACTTTGTGTTGTAAATATATCTATTGGTGGAGGGCACCACACAATCATTATTCTCTGCATTTTTGACTAGTATGTCTTTTTGTAATGGTCTCTTCTGTTGCAAAGCAAATTTTTCTTTATGAGAAGTGAAATCTACCTTGATGTGTGGGTGTGAGGATGGATATTTATAAAGTAGTTAGGAATTGTGCTGAGTTCATTATTTCCTGTTGTCTACTCCTTTAGGGTGTGTTTGCTTCCGTTTCTTCTAGAGCTTTCAGGTGTGCTGTTAAGTTGTTAGTATGGGATCTCTCCAGTTTCCTTAGGAAGACAATTAGTTTCATAAACTTTCATTGTGTACCATAAGTTTAGGCATATTGTGGCTTCATTTTCACTTAATTCTAGAAAGTATTTAATTTCTTTCTTTATTTCATGCCTGCCCTGGTGGTCATTAAATATGGAGTTCTTAGTTTCCATGAGTTTGTAGGATTTCTGTTCAGTTCTAGCATTAATCCATGGTAATTTGATAAAATACAATGAGTAATTGTATTTTATCCTTTCATCTGTTGAGGCTTGCCTTATGGCACAGTACAGGATCAGTTTTGGAGAAGGTACTGTAAGATCTGAGAAGAAGGTATATTCTTTTATGTTTGGGTGAAATTTTCTACAGATATATGATAGGTCCCTTTGATTCATGACATTATATTTCCATCAGTTTCTGTTTCAATGATGTTTCAGTTGGTAAGAGTGGGGTGTTGAAGTCTCTTATTATTAACATATGGGGTTTGATGTGTGATTTAAACTTTAGAAATATTTATTTTATAAATGTGGGTACCTTTGCATTTGTGGCATAGATGCTAAGAATTGAGATGCAATTTTGATGTATTTTTCTTTTGATGAGTATAAAAAGTCTTTACCCATCTTTTTTAATTAATTTTGTTGAAATTCTATTTTATTAGATATTAGAATGGCCACTCTAGCTTGCTTCTTGAGTCTGTTTGCTTGGAAAACCTTTTATTAGCTCTTTAATCTAAAATAATTTCTATCTTTATTCCTAAAATGTGTTTCCTGTACTCAGAAGAATTATGGGTCCTATTTTGACACCCATTCTGCCAGCCTGTATCTTTTTATTGGGAGTTGAGGCCATTGATAGTGAGAGCTATTAAGGATCAATGGTTATTAATAACTGTTATTTTGATATTGGGTGGTGGTGGAGTGTATGTATGTGTGTGTGTGCTTCCCTTCTTTTGGTTTTGGCAATGTGGGGTTATTTATTTCCTGTGTTTTCCTGGGTGTAGTGAGGCTCCTTGGGTTGAATTTTTCTTTCTAGTATCTTCTGTAGAGATGGATGTGTTATAGATAGGTACTGTTTAATTTGTTTTTCATCATGGAATAGCTGGTTTTCTCTCTCTATGGTGATTACATTTTTTTCTGGACAGAAAGCAATAATTTAAAAGCAAAGAGAACAATAAAAAGAATCAATGAAACCTAGATCTAGTTCTATGATAAGATCAACAAGATAGACAAACGCTTAGCCAAACTAAAAGGCAGCCTACAGACTGGGAAAAGATCTTCACTGATCCTACATCCAACAATGAGCTAATATTCAAAATATATAAAGAACTCAAAACATTAAACACCAGCAAACAAAATAACTCAGTTAAAAAATGGTGTACAGATCTAAATGGAGAATTTTCCTTCTTTCTTTTTTTAGATTTTTAAATTTTTTTTATTTTTTACCTATACATTTATATTATTACACATATATACAATAAACTACCTACAGCAAGAAGACCCACAAAGCAAACAGGAATTATATAAATGTTACATTCTTAATGTTTTGGCTATTTGTATTTGGCAGCCTTGAAGAAAACATCTTTCCTATCTCCGTACATCTAAAATTCTGAATGTACATGAATATCTATCACAGCTCATCATTGTTGATTAAAACATCTCTCTAGATCTAAAAGCATCTTAATCCCAAAACAACTAATCTTAATTGTAAGATTAAACTGTCTGGTCTTCAACCTCATCAGAGACTTAAGGAATAAAATTGATTACCTGAGTATACTGGAAGTGCAGGTTAGTAGCTTTCCAAATAAGATGACAGAGACAGTTTGGTACCAGAGCACACCCCCAAAATTCTCTATGACATTGGAGCATCATCTTCAGGCTTCTGGCCCAATATCTCTGGCAGACATATTTGTGAGGCAAGAAATATTGGGGACTTGCTTACCTTGTCTTGGCAGCATTTAGCCCTTGACCCTGCCTGAATCCAAGCTTGCCCTTTTTTAAGCAGAATTTTTTCTGTAATAGAAATAAGGACATTTTGCTTAGTGGCTTGTTTGCCACATTTAAAGCCATTTCCATAAGAAGGTTCTTTAATGCTCATCATCCTCTTTGAGGTGGGCTGGGTATTACCAGAAATTAACTTGTCTCACTGTCAGTGAATCTTTAAAATAATAAAAACATTTTTTCTGAAAATATTGGCATTTTTATTGTGCTCATTAAATTTGAATTTTTGATACCATTCATATGATAATATGATGTTCTGGTTCAAAGCTCTACCTTCATAGGGATCCCATCAGTAGCCCCAAAGAAAAGGACATCTCCAAAGGCATTAAACCTCGGCATATCTGATAAAAGATTTGAAACTACTTCTTCTGATCTTTTTTTTTTTTTTTTTTTTTTTTTGCCTTTATTTTATTTTATTTTATTTTTCTTTCTTTCTTTTTTTTATTAATATATTCTTGTTACATCTCAATGTTTATCCCATCCCTTGTATCCTCCTATTCCTCCCCCCCCCCATTTTCCAATTATTCCCCTCCCCTATGACTGTTCCTGAGGGGGATTACCTCCCCCTATATATTCTCATAGGGTATCAAGTCTCTTCTTGGCTACCTGCCATCCTTCCTCTGAGCGCCACCAGGTCGCCCCCTCCAGGGGACATGGTCAAATGTGAGGCACCATATTACGTGAGAAAGTCATATCACACTCTCCACTCAACTGTGGAGAATATTCTGACCATTGGCTAGATCTGGGAAGGGGTTTAAAGTTTACCTCCTGTGTTGTCCTTGGCTGGTGCCTTAGTTTGAGTGGGACCCCTGGGCCCAAATCTGCCTATCATATTGTTCTACTTGTAGATTTCTAGGACCCTCTGTATCCTTTTATTTTGCTATTCTCCCATGCCTCTCTCATTTAGAATCCCAATAGGATGCCTTCCCCTCTGTCCCAGTTTCCTGGTAAGTGAAGGCTTTCGTGGGACATGTCCCTTGGGCTAGTATGCAGATATAAGTGAGTATATACCATTTGATTCTTTCTGCTTCTGGGCTAACTCACTCATTATGATCATTTCTAGCTCAATCCATTTATCCACAAATTTCGGGAATTCCTTGTTTTTAATAGCTGAGTAGTATTCCATAGTGTATATGTACCACAGTTTCTTTATCCACTCTTCTACTGAGGGACACTTAGGCTGTTTCCATGTTCTGGCTATTATGAATAAGGCTGCTATGAACATGGTTGAGCAAATTTTCTTGTTGTGTGCTGGAGCATCTTCTGGGTATATTCCAAGGAGTGGAATAGCTGGGTCTTGAGGAAGCCCTATTCCCATTTTTCTGAGATAGCACCAGATAGATTTCCAAAGTGGCTGTACTAGTTTGCATTCCCACCAGCAATGAAGGAGTGTTCCTCTCTCCCCACATCCTCACCAGCATGTGGTGTCGCTTGAGTTTTTGATCTTAGCCATTCTGATGGGTGTAAGATGGAATCTCAGAGTCGTTTTGATTTGCATTTCCCTGATGACTAAGGAGGTTGAGCATTTCTTTAAGTGTTTCTCAGCCATTTGATACTCCTCTGTTGAGAATTCTCTGTTTAGTTCCAAGCCCCATTTCTCTATTGGGTAATTCGGTTTGGTGGTGTTTAATTTCTTGAGTTCTTTATATATTTTGGATATTAGACTTTTGTCACATGTAGGGTTGGTGAAGATTTTTTCCCAGTCTGTAGGCTGTCGCTTTGTTCTCTTGACAGTGTCTCCTGCCTTACAGAAGCTTCTCAGCCTCATGAGGTCCCATTTATTAATGGTTGACATTAAGGCCTGGGCCGTTGGTGTTCTGTTCAGGAAGTTGTCTCCTGTGCCAATATGTTCCAGGCTCTTTCCCACTTTTTCCTCTAAGTGGCTTAGTGTCTCTGGTTTTATGTTGAGGTCTTTAATCCACTTGGATTTGAGTTTTGTGCAAGGTGACAAATATGGGTCCAGTTTCATTTTTTACTCATAGACCTCCAGTTAGACCAGCACCATTTGTTGAAGATGCTATCCTTTTTTCATTGAATGGATTTGGCTTCTTTGTCAAAAATCAAGTGACCATATGTGTGTGGATTTATATCTGGGTCTTCGATTCGATTCCACTGATCAACCAGCCTGTTGCTGTGCCAGTACCATGCTGTTTTAATTACTATTGCTTTATAGTACAGTTTGAAATCAGGTATGGAGATTCCTCCGGAGCACCTTTTATTGTACAAGATTGTTTTAGCTATTCTGGGTTTTTTGTATAAAAACATTTTTAAATGCCATATTCTGTATGTCTCTGAGGGTTTTGAAGACCTTGCCTAACTATTTTGAGGCACCTAAAAAAATGCTCAATATCTTTAGTTATCATGGAAATACAATTCAAAATGATTCTGAGATTCAATCTTACACCAATCAGAATGGCTAAGTTTAAAAACTCAAATGACAGCACATGCTGTCGAGGATGTGAAGAAAGAGGAACACTCCTTCATATTTGGTAGGAGTGCAAACTGCACACCACTTTGGAAATAAATTTGATGCTTTCTTGGAAAAACGGGAACATCATTACCTTCAGATCCAGCAATATCACTGCTGAATATGTATTCCAAAGATGCTCCACCATACAACAAGGACATTTGCTCAACTATGTTCACAGCAGCCTTATTCATAATAGCTAGAAGATGAAAACAACCTAGCTGTCCATGAACCAAAGACTGGATAAAGAAGCTGTTGTATATTTATTTACACAATGGAATACTACTCAGCTATTGAAAACAAAGAAATCATGAAAATTTCAGGCAAATGGATAGAGCTAGAAATGATCATCCTGAATGAGGTAACCCAGACCCAGAAAGCCAAGTACACAATAGTGTGTACTCACTTATAAGGAGATTTTAGCCATATATTACAGGATAAGCATAATACAATTCTCAAACCCAAAGAAGAGAAGTAAAAAAGAGGAATCAGTAAAGGGTGTTTAAACTTCACTCAGAAGGGGAAATAGAATAGACAGTGGTTGAAGAGAGGAAACACAGAGAGATATGATGTGGGCAGAGCAAACCTGGGGAGAGTGGGTTTAGGGGAACAATAGGCCTGTAGAGAAGAAAAACTATGGACAGGGGCATCCCTGCAACAAGCTGGAGAACTAAGTCATGGACATCCATTGGGAATCCATGGGCATCCCAGTGGAATATGAGAAGACTCTAGCAGAGACTCCTAGTAGCAGAGGCCATAGAGACTGAAAAGGACAACCTCTAACTAGACAAGCATCCTAGTAGAGGGAAGGGAACACCAACCCACTCACAAAATCTTTGACCCAAAATTCATCCTGTCTACAAGATGTGCAGGGATAAATATAGAACAGATATAGCTGAGATTGTGGGGAAATCCAACCAATGTGCAGCCTAATCCAATACCCACCCTATGGGAGAGAAACAACCCATGACATTACTAACAATATTCTGCTTTGCTTGCAAACAGGAGTCAAGCAGAGTTGCCTTCTGAGAAGCTCCACCTAGAAGTGCCTCAAAACAGATGCTGTGGCTCACATCCAAAAACTAGGTGATGCTTACAGAACCTTGGGGAAAAGTGGGGAGGAGTAAAGGACCTGGAGGTGACAGAAGTCTCATAAGAAGATCAACAGAGCCAACTATCTAGGGCCCAGAGGGGCCTGCCAAGACTGAAGCACCAACCAAGGACCTTGCATGGACTAGACCTAGACACTCTACACAGATGTAGCTGAGGGCCAGCTGGGGATTCATATGGGTCACCTAGTAAGGGGACTGGGGTTCTCTCTGACATGGACTCTCTTGCTAGCTTTTCAGTAACTTCCCCCAGCAGGGGGAGAGGCCACAGGGGAAGAGGTCACACTCAGTCCTGATAAGACTTGATGAGCTGAGGGATTAAAGAGGGGGCCTACCCTCTTCTGAGGAATAGGAGAGGTGGATGTGGGAGAGGGAGGCATGGTAGGACTGGGAGATGAGGAGAGGTGGAGTTACAATGAGGATTAAAGTGAGTAAATTAATATTTTATTTTAAAAACTAAAACTGTTCATCTTATCAGAATGGCAAAGTAGAAGGATCCAGAGGGCCCTAGAAACCTACAAGTAGAACATTATGATAGACAGATTTAGGCCCAGGGGTCCTGCTCAAACTAAGGCACCAGCCAAGGACAATACAGGCGGTAAACTTTAAACCCCTACCCAGATCTAGCCAATGGTCATAACAGTCTCCACACTTGAGTGGAGAGTGGGATATGACTTTCTCACGTACTCTGGTGCCTCACATTTGACCATGTCTCCTGGAGGGGGAAACCAGGTGGCACTCAGAGGAAGGACAGCAAGTTACCAAGAAGAGACTTGATACCCTATGAGCATATACAGGGGGAGGTAATCCCCCTCGGGAACAGTCATAGGGGAGGGGAATAAGGGGAAAAGGGGAGGGAGGGAAGAATGGGAGGACAGAAGGGATGGGATAACCATTGAGATGTAACAAGAATAAATTAATAATAAAAAAATTTTTTAAAAGCATTCTACAGATTCAATGCAATCCCCATCAAAATACCAAGAAAAAATCATCTTTAAAGTTATTTATTTATTTACTTATTTGCTTGCTTGCTTGTTTATTTATTCACTTAACATCCTGGTCACAGCCCCATCCCTCCTCACCTTCCAGACCCACCCTCCCTCCCTCTCCCCTTCTCCCTCCCTTATTCTTCAGAAAAGAAGATCCTCCCTTTCCACCCACCCCAGCTCATCAAGTTGCATCAGGATTGAGTGTATTTTCTTCACCTGTGGCCTGCCAAGGGACTCCTGTCATAGGGAAGTGATGAAAACACTGGCAACAGAGTTCAGGGCAGAGACAGCCCCCACTCTCCTTACTAGACACCCACAGGAAGCCCGAGCTTCCCATCTGTGGGGCAGCCATGTCCAGTCCATGCATGATCCTTGGTTGATGCTTCAGTCTCAGCAAGCCCATCTGAGTCCTGTTTAGTTGGCTCTATTGGTCTTCTCACGGAGATCTTGTCACCTCCAGGTCTTTTTCTCCTTAGCCCCATATTTCCATAAGACTTCTTAAGTCTAAGCATCTGTTTTGAAGCTGTGTGGGGTGGAAAATCTCAAAGGACAATTCTGCTGCTAGGCTCCTGTCTGCAAGCATAGCAGAGTATCATTCATAGTGTCAAGGGTTGTCTGTCTCCCATGCAGTAGTTCATGGGTTGGGTGAGGAATTAGTTGGATATTCCCTCAGCCTCCAGGATTCTCTCAGTGTGCATTTACTTTATTGCTTCTATATCAATTTTCAGGTCTTCAAGAGATTTATTCATTTCCTTCACCTGTTTGTTCTTGTTGTTGTTTACTTGTTTGTTTTCTTATCTTCCTTGAAGGGCTTTATTCATTTCCTCCCAGTGTTCGTTTGTGTTTTCCTGAATTTTTTTTTTCATGTGTTTGACTGTGTTGCCTGTATGTATGTCTGTGTACTATGTGCCTACAGGAGCCAGAAGAGAGGATTGCTTCTCCTGGAACTGGAGGTACAGATGACTGTGAGGCACCTTATGGATGCTAGGAATTAAAATTGATTTCTCTGGAAGAGCAGCCAGTGCTCTTAACTGCTGAGCTATCTCTTAAACCCCCTTTCCAGGATTTCTTTAAAGAAATGATTCATTTTGTCTAATTTTTTGTTAGTGAGTTGCTGTATTTGCCTAAGACATCTAATGTTTTCCTCTTTAAGGACCTTTATCATGTTTATAAAGTTGGTTTTAGCCAATTACTTGTACTTCAGCTGTGTTGGAATATTCAGCCATTGCTGTTGTAAAATAGACGGGAAAGTACAGTGCCACACTGCTCTTGCTGTTGTTCATAGTGTCTTTGAGCTGGTATACAGGCATCTGGGTTTGGGATAATTTGAGGTTTATGTGTTGTTTATTTCTGAGTTTTCATTGTTGGAAAGGTATTTTTACCCTTGGTGTTTGTTTGTTTGTTTTCTTTCTGGCCTTCTGGCTTGAGTGGCATGTGCTTTGGGTGAACTGGGACTCTTCTTGTCTAGTAGGATGCTTCTGCTGGGTACTCAGCAGCCTGCATGACTCTGAGGGTTTTGGTGCTCGTGTTGCCTCTTGGGCAGCAAATTTGAAGGAGGTGGTGTGGCTTCTGGAGTTGCGGATACCTGTGTGGCCTCTGGAGTTGCGGATAACTGTGTGGCCTCTGGGAGACCGAGGAGCTACCACCATAGTTGTGGTCTGGGACATAAAGAAGAGGGGAGTGGTTATCCTGGGGAAAGTTGAACAGGCTCTGAGGAAAGGTTTGTGGTCTGTGGCATGGTCCTACCTGGATTTCAAGATACCAGCATGGCCTCCGGTAGTGCAGAGCCCTTCTGGGAGATTTGTAGGATGAAATATGGAGTCCTCAAAAGCACTTATTTCCTTCTGCTGTGCTATGTTTTCAGTGTGTTTGTACCTTATTTTTTAAAGTTTTTTTTTATTAAAAGCCATAAGCAATCAACTCGAATAGATGCAAATATTAAAGCTCCCATATAATTATTAGATAACTACATCCTTGAAAGAACAATTCTCAACTTCATATGGAAAAACAAAAAGGTCAGGATAGCTGGAACAATCCTGTACAATAAAAGAACTTCTGGAGCTATCACCATCCTTGATTTCTAGCTGTACTACAGAATCATAGTAATAAAAACTATATGGCACAGCCATAAAAAGAGACAGGTCAATCAATTGAATCAAATTGAAGACCTAGAAATAAACCCACACATCTACTAACACTTGATTTTTGACAAAGAAACCCAAACCATAGAATGGGGGAAAAAGAAGAAGAAGAAGAAGAAGAAGAAGAAGAAGAAGAAGAAGAAGAAGAAGAAGAAGAAGAAGAAGAAGAAGACATATTCAACCAATGGTGCTGGTATAACTGGATATCTTTGTGTAGAAGAATTCAATTAGATACATATTTATCACCCTGAACAAAACTCAGGTCCAAGTGGATCAAAGAGCTCTCAAAAAACAAAACAAAACAAAAAAAAAAAAAAACGAAACAAAAATAGACACAATAAATCTGATAAAAGAGAAAGTTGGGAATAGCATGAATACACTGATACAGGAGACAACTTTTTGAACGGAACACCAACAGCTTAGGTACTAAAATCAACAATTAATAAGTGGAACCTCATGAAACTCAAAAGCTTCTGTAAGGCAAAGGACATTGTCAGTAGGACAAAATGGCAGCCTCCAGATTAAGAAAACAACTTCACAAACCCTATATCCAATAAAGGGCTAATATTTAAAATATATAAAGAACTCAAGAAATTAAACAACAACAAAGAAAATAGCCAATGAAAAATGTGAGGGGGGGTGTGCATTGGGGGACTAGAAGGAAGTACAGCTGCAATCAGGATGTGAAGTGAATAAATAAATTAATGAAGAAAGAAGGAAACTTAAAAAAAAAAAAAGAATCAGAGGAGAGGGAGGCTATCAAGGAAACAGAAGGCCCTCTAAATCAACATAAGCAGTGCTCATATGAATTCACAAAGACTGAAGCAACATGCACAGGCCCTGAACATGTCTGCATCATATCCTCTGTGTATATATTATGGTTTCCTGTATAGTGATTTCCTGAAATACTTGAATAAACAAATGAATGAGCCTGTGATTGTGTGCCTTCTCTTGAGCTCATTTTTTTCTCTTAGTGTGTCATGTCTAATTTGGATGTGACAGTTTTTTGGTTATCTTTAATATTTTATTTTGTTATATTTTAATGTGATCACTTAGAAGTATGTTCTTTTTTAATGAGACACAGAAAGTGGACATAGACAGCAGGGGAGGTGGGGGCACACAGGGAGGAAGATGGTAATAGAAATATGTTACATAAGAAAATAATCCATTTTCAATAATAGTGAAAATTATTTTTAAAATGAATTGAATTTGAAATTTAAGAATAGGATTTTTTATACAGTTACAAAAATCTCTGCAATCAAATTTTGAAAAATAATGACTTGTACCTACTCCCCCCAAATCCTTTGATAGCTAAGTATTGCTCACATTTCCTGGCAATATCAACCCAGTGCCCCTCAAACATATGGACAGTAGCAGTCTGTATACAGACCCTTTAGAGTTTATACCTGGATCATGCTGAACTTAGCAAAGCCCAATGTCTGAAAACAGAAGGAAAATTTTTATTTTACAATGAAGTTGACAGTGTCTGTTGTAGCAATGACTCATACATTGACCATGAATAGTAAAAATGAATAAATATTTACAGTACAAGTTAATCATTCATAATGTAAGGTACATTGTGAGTAATAATGTTAACAGGTGAAATCCACTCAGAAAGTCTCACAGGAACGAACAAAACATTCCTTGAGAACATGTATTATCAGAATGGTAATACAAGAAAGAGTTGCCAGATTGGGAAAATTTATATTCTTCAGTTTTTTGGTTTTTTTTTTTTTTTTTTTTTTTTACAGTTAAGATGCCTTTGTTCAGGAAGTAACATTTCTTATTAAACATTTTTAATTTTTTACATATACACTTATATTATTACATATATATACATATATACATATACATGTATATTACATATACAAATATATACATATATACATGCATATGTATACATATGTATATATATACGATGAACAACCTGTAGCAAGAAAAACCATGACACAATCAGGAATTATAGAAATGTTAAGTTCTTAGTGTTTTGGCTATTTGTATTTTACAGCCTTGAAGAAAACATATTTCCTATCTTGGTGCATATAAAATTCTGAATGTAAATCCATATCTATCATATCTCATCTCTATCAACTTAAGACCCCTGAACAACTAAGCTTAATTGCAAAACTAAACTATCTGGTCTTCAACCCCATCAAAGACTTGAGAACGAATAAAATTTATTGCCTGAGTAAATAGGAAATTCAAGTCAGCAGCTTTCAATGTGAAAAAAAAAAAAAAAAAAAAAAAAAAAAAAAAAAACAATGACAGAGATAGTTTGCTGCCTGAGCACTCACCCAAAACTCTCTATAACATTGGAGCATCATCTTCAGCCTTTCTTCCCCAATATATCTGAAAGACATATTTGTGAAGCAGGAACTATTGGAGACTTGCTTACCTTATTTTGGCAGAGTTTGCCTGTCGACTCTGCCTGCATACAAGCTTGCCCTTTTTAGGCAGAATTATGTCTGTGGTAGAAATGAGGACATTTTGCCCAGTGTTTGTTTGCCACATTTGAAGCCATTTCTATAAGGAGGTTCTTTGATGCTCATCATCCTCTTTGAGATAGGCTGGGTGTTGCCAGGACATTTTACCCATGTTCATATAGGTAGCCCTACTTATGAGTACTGGGTCACACGCACACACACACACACACACACACACACACACACACACACATATACATAAATGGGGTAGGAAGAAAATTGATAAGAAGAAGAAGAAAGGATCTGATGAAAGATGGGAGCCAATAATAGAGTATACAGGAGTAAATATAACCAAGTATGATCAAAGTAATGAGAAATTTGATACTATGAAATAAATTGCACATTTGATAAAATAATAAATTTGTCTGGATATCTTCATAAATCTGAAAATTTCTTTTAGCAAATAATCTAAAGATAATCTTTTAAAAGATGTCCTCATAATTATATATGATTTTAATTTTTACTTTTCCAGAGTTATGACTGATTTTGATAAATGTAAATGAGGTATAAAATTAAACTATGCAAAAGAAAATAAACACAAATGATTGATGCTCTCAACATGTATTTATTTTAAATTTTATATTTTTGACTCAGCATGAATTGCAATAAATGGGTCTTCAGCAGAGTTACTAATAGAAAAGTGAGCATTGCCATCACTGCCAACATACACTTTTATTCCAGTGCAATTGCCATCAATTTTATCTCCAGAAATGACATCACAGTATGTGCCAGCCGGAAGACCAGTCTGTAAAGTTGTTGACAAAGGCCTGAAAAAGTAGAAAGTTAATTCTAAATTCAAATTCAACATATAAATGCAAGAGAGCAAACTATCTCTAAAATAAATAATTCTCAAAACTTTGTGCTGTAAATTATAAAAATTATACTTTATCGGGCAAAGACCAAGTAACTAAAATATATATGTATCAGAAGAGCACACGGTAAGTGGAAAACTTGGTCCCACAACAGGCGGTGGCAGAGTTTGATGTGAAATGGTTGGATGAATTCTGTCACTGTAGACATCTTTGAGAGTAAGAAGACTTGCACCTTTTCTAGGCAGCACTTTTTGTATTGTGCTTGTAGGTCAAAAGGTGAGTTACCAAATTCCTGCTCCTGATCTCATATCTTGCCTTCATGCAGTCTAACTGTAAGTCTAAATAATTATTTTTTTCCTCAAAGTTGTTGTGATCATGGTGATTAATCATAGCACCCAAAAAAACCCCAATACAATAAATTAAATGAATGTACAAAAGAATATGTTCACCTAAAATTTTCAATTACTTGTAAAGAAATTGGATTGAGATCTCTTAGTATAGTTGCACATGTGAGGAAATAACTAAAAGAGAAGTTGCATGTGTCACAAATGAAAGGCCAATCACTGGAAATTGTAAAACCGAATGACAACTGTCCCTTAAGAAAAACCATTATCCATGGCCAAGTACACAAATGTGTTAAAAAGATTTATCACACAGAAGCACAGAATTATCATGCAGGCAGAAAACTTAAGATTGTATGCCAAAAAAACAAGACAAGACAAAACAAAACAAAACAAACACAACCAGATAATAGTTAAAATACAGAGTCAGAGAATAGAGGAAAGTAATTTGAAACCAATACTAACCATATTTTCTAAAGGTTTATGTGTTTTGTACAGGTGTCACATGATGTATAAAAGAGAATATATGCAGATGACAGTGTAAGAATACACCTAGAACACAGCAACAACAAAACTCTACTTAAAACAAAACCAAGAAAGTAGGAAAACAAATTAAAAGCAAGAATTTTTATTTCTACAGTTTGCAGGTCTCTGTGCTTTCTTAAAAGCATTAATGAAAAGATTTGAAGCTACAAATGAGCAGGAAACAAAAATAAGAGTCTAAGAGTGTAACTATTCAATCCTACTTTAGTTGATATCCACTCACCAGTCATCATTGTTGAAGACAATGAATCCTCTGTTTCCTCTGCCAAAAGCTACTTGGTTGCTGTCATTATCCCACCAGTTAGCAAAAGGCTGACCATTGACTACGTTTCTGAAGGCCACCATGTTCCTAAGAGCACAATGTCATGTGAAATGTCAACAATTTAAAATAAAAGGTGAAACAACGTTCTTATGAGACTAAGTTTACAGAGGAAAGTCCCACCTTATTTGACGCCACCGATGTTCACAGATCCAGTCATTACCACATGTGGTGTCTGGGTTAATGGTCACTTCTTTGGTTGCTCCATTGTTATTTGGTGGTCCAACCCAATCATTGATATCCTTAATTAAGGAGGACATCTCAGATTTTTAACATGAATGTTCCATTTCCATTGCATTAAACTCAAAGTGTTATGCTACTTCATCCTCTGTAGTATCTGCTTACGTGTCTAAATCCATCAGTATTTATACAGATCATTACTGAGTGCTTATTATTTGAGTCTGTATACCATAGTTTTCTAGAGTCATAGTTCTGAGTCATAATCATTTTTGATCACTTGGTACCTTTCTATGCAACATCTTCTTCATATTTCCCTTACCTATTTTGTGTAACTAAAATAGTAAAATCTTTAGCATCAGAAAGACTAGGATTAAAGAAAAGGCTCCAGTGGCATGGGCAGACAGAAGACACCTAGAGACCCACAAACTGCGTGGCCCATTCACAGCAGAAGCCACTATGATGTGCAAGTATATGGTATAAAAACAGGAGAGAAAGAGAAGCAGATGGTTTGAGCACTACGAAGAGAGGTGCAACTGGAGATAAGAGGGTGGAGAAAAACAGCTTGATATGAATAGCCTGTCCTGTCATTTGAGGCTATGATGAAGCTGGGCAGGTAGGAGCCCATGATGCCCCTGAAGACTATGTCTAGATACATGATCATGCAGTAGCAAGGGTCTGTGTCAAAGACCATGGGGACATCCAGAGACCATATTAATGTCCATAGAATGTCCCACACTCACTGGATGAAGTACTTGGGAGAGTAGGCCTGCACCACACCCAGGTAGAACAGTAGAACTGGAGCTAGGCCTGGGGATAGAAGGCGGGTGCAGATGAACTTGTCCTGACAACATTATCATAGGAGAGCTAGTTATGGCCCTCATCTGCCCTAAGATGACCACCCCCCCCCCGACCAGCTGATAGGATGTGAACTGGAGAGCGGGCTCTTTCCCCTGCTGGCTCTGGCATTGAATGTGTTAGCCACTGCAGTCCTAGAGATCTCAGTAGTGTGGTTTCATGAGAAATGATGGGCTGAGAAACTCAGCCCACACTCAGGTCCAAATCCTTATATCTACACCAATCATGAAGTGCTGGAGCATATGAAGGGGAAGGTCAAGAACTGCAGGATCTCCATGACACTTGGCAACAAAAGGATATCCTGGGGAAAGGCCAAAGAGGATCCAGTATTGATAGCGTAACAAAGCCAGAGCTTCAAACCAGACAGTGACTCATTACAATGAACATTTGCAAGTGTAGATATGTGGACAAAAAGGTTATACTGTGGGGTACACTGTGACACCCTGCAGGTTCCACAATCACTTTTTGTTTATTTCTTTTGTTTCTCTTTTATTATTCTTTTTAAATCTTATTTTCTTTTACTGTTGAGTTGACAAGCCAAGGCAGATATCAGGGGATAGGAAGATGAGTAAAATTGAGGTACATTATGTGAAATTCCAAAGAATCAATGACAAGTTTAGGGGCTAGGATGTTTTAGATGTTTTATGTTAATAACTATTAGATATGATAGATATAGATTTACATTCTGAATTTTAGACTCAACAGGATAGGAAAGATAGGTCTTCAAGGTTGCCAATGCAAATAGTCAAAACACTATGAATGTGTTTATATGTGTATATATGTATGTATATGTATGTGGGATGTATATATGTAAAATTCCTGATTGTTTTATGGTTCATCTTGCTTAGGTAGTTTATTAAACATATGTGTAATAATATAAATGTATATGTAAAAATATTTAATAAAAAATTCTATATTTAAAAAAAATAAAAGTTAAGAAGAGGCAGGTTCCAATGCCTATGGAATTTAAAAATTGATTCAATATACATAGAGATTCACAACTCTATGTGCCTGAGTTTTAGTATTTATAAAATAGAAATAATGTTTGTCTGGCATAAAAATACAAATGTCTGTGAAATCCTTCAACAAATATAAATAATTTTTTTATTAATATCACTTGGTTCATACCACCTTTAATATAAAAGTGTGAATAAATATATGTAGAATAATGTTAGATCATAACATGGCTATTTTTGCAAGAGATCACGTCCAAAGATCTTCTAGGTCTGTATGGTCCAAGGGGAATACAAACATGTCCTAAATCCAGGAGATAGAGGCAAACAGATCTGAGTTCAAGGCTAACCTAGTATATAGCAAGTATCAGGAAAAGAAAAGCTTAGGTCCAGACATGGTGATACATGGCTTTAATCCCACATCAAGGTAAAGTGTGTTTGTAGAAGGAAGCACTCTTGTTTGAAAGTGTTGTCTAATTGAGTGGCAGAAAAGGTGATGAATCAGAGAATTTATAGAGTAGGATATGCCCAACTATCATAAGAGAGTGGAAAGGGAAGTTACATAAGAGGAAGATTTTACCAGGACAGTAATAGAGAGATGGGTTGAAGAGAGAGAACTCAGGTGAAGATGGAGCAGGCCAGAAATTGAGAAGAAGCCAGAAGTTTAGAGCAGATCACTGAGTTAGTTTGAGGCCAAGCAGAGCCATTCCATGCCAAGAGAAAAGTCAGGTTAAGAAAGTCAGCTGGCATAAGAGTTTGAGCCTGAACACCTGAGTTGAACCAGCCAGCTCAGAGCTCAGAAAGGACAAGTGAGGGTGAGATTATTAAACAAGTCTTAGAGGCTGATAACATTCTAGGCCTAGGTTAAATATCTGGAGAATAGAAAGGATCCAGGACTAGACCTAGGAAAGAGGCAGTAAGCTTCGCAGAAAATTGATCCAGGGGAATAAAGGTTAGTTTTTATATCCTGATATACACTTGTAAATTTTCCACAAATTTAATATACATTTCATAATAGAAAATTTAAACATCTTTCTAAAACAAACATTCTGTCCATTTTCTATAGAGGCAGAGTCTTTCCCCTAAACTAAGAGTTGGACACTTTGATGATCGAAGATCTGCTTTTCCACCTGCTAGGCCCTTATGCTACAAGTGAAATATCAATCCTGCTCGAAATTGCAAGGTGCCAGGGATCCAAATGCCTCTTCTGCAAGAGCTCTACTCTGTAAGTCATATGAATGACCCTTAGCTCCTCTCTGAAATTGTTCACATTAAGATATTACAAAATATTTTTGTAATGTTTGCTAATCTTGAATAAGTCTTCCAATTTGACATAATTTCTTTCATGTATTCTCTTTTGCCAGTTACTGTCAGTTAAACTTAATGCTTTCTTTTCTTCCCTAGAAAAATATAAAAGGACTAGCAAATACTAATCATGGCAAATTTTAAACAAAAGCAGTTTACCTTCTTTACTATGTACAATACCCACATCAAATTGACAAGGTGAGTACTATTAGACTCCTATGTTCTACTTTTTGTACCATGTTCTCTTATTATTAATTATTTTTTCTATAGTGATAAAGAGGAGAATACTTCTATAATATACTTACATTACTAAAATTATAGTAAATAAATATTTGATGGCATGTACTTTATGCAATAATTTCATGTGTAACTAAAACAGGAATGTTTCTTTTTTCTTAAAAAATATATTCAGACTTACTTTTCCATCCTGAAAATATCTTGGCCAATGGTAACTTGACATTACTCGTGTTAATCCATATGGATGAGCCAACATAAACCCAACAGCCATTTTGTACAGTCTAAAAATTAACAAATAATATGACAATAGAAAAATAGAAAGTTTACCATCACTAAAGGGTGTGTAACAAAATGGTGAAGAATGGTTTTACCTACCTGGCATCCCAGAATGTCAGAATGGATGCTCCTCCAGCCCCATGCCCTCTCTGATTATCATGGTTGTCCACAAACACAAGGGCTCTGTCAGAAGGCAGGAAACTCCAACCTTCTCCCCAGTTCCTAGGTTTAAACAATATGCATATATTATTCCTTGACAATACATTTGAAGTATTCAAATTTTGTGTCTCTTTCTATAATCCATTTCTATTTAAGTAATGATTCTCTAACTAAATGATATTCCACAGGAAAATTTTCTTATAGATGATTCTATAGATGGTGAGATTATTTGCATTTCATTAACATTGCTCACATAAGATTGTAGTGTAGATATACTTAAGAAGTGTAAATATTTGTTATTTATATGCATTGTATACTATGAAAAACTGAATGAGGATTGAATATGCACTGTGCATTATGAACAATTTTAACATATCAAATTAATTTACTGCACTGTGTGTGTGTGGGTATGTGTGTGTGTGTGTGTGTGTAACAGTAGAAATACATTGTAGTTTTATTTCTGAGTAGTAGGACTTTTAAGTAACATTTTGACTTTAGCATATCATAATCATGAGAGTCCAGTGGAGTCATATCATAGACAAAAAATATCTCTAGGCAATGTTTTGTGTTCCTAAAATACCTCCCTGTTATTGACATTTAAAATTGTAATTTTAAATTCCAGATAGTTTTTATGGTTTAGAAAACAATGAACATTCTTGATAACAAACTCCTTATTGAATATTTAATAAATTCACGTTGCTAAAATAACCATGTATCGGGATGATATGACAACAAATCTGTGACTGACAAGATGACCAAGTATGATGTATTTACTCTAAGTAGGCCATCTTCTCTCCATTCCATTTGCGCAGAACATTGCCCAGTTTTATCCCGAATTTGAATTCTGTCACACGCCCATTTTCAACATACTCATTAGTTGACACTGCTTCACCACCCAGATCAATTACCTAGTAGGAGATATAGAAAGAGGCTGTCATTTGACTAAAATGATATTAAAATATATAATATAAAAATAATATCCTATAAATCCTTATACCCTTATACTGTTAATGTTCCAACTGATTTTCTTTATTTCTTTAGAAAATATATGCATCAGTACTGAAAGAAAATGACAGTATCACTCCTTGTTCAATAAAAAAATGCTGACATATTTGAACTTAACATATAGTTGAAAATTTAGATATTTATACACATAACATATTTACTGTCAGATAGATGATTTCAGCACTTAAAAATTCATTTAATTCTCCAAAGAAAATAACTACAAAACATTACTAAGCCTCTTTGCATGAAAATTGTCCATAGATATATTAATCAATTTATCCAAAATTTATGTACTTCATAGGTCAGACAAGCTTTAAACTTAAAAAGACTAGCTTGAATCAACAATTAAGCTTTTTTCTTCATTCTTCTGGCCCAATATATCTGACAGACATATTTGTGAGGCAGGGACTATTTAGGACTTGATCACCCATAATAGAGAGTTTTGGGTGAGTATTCAAGTTGCAAAGTGCCTCTGTCATATTCTCATCTGAAAAGCTACTAACCTGCACTCCCAGCATACTCAGGTAATCAAGTTTATTTCTTCTCAATTCTGATGGAATTGAAGACCAGGTAATTTAGTTTTACAATGAAGCTTAGTGGTTTAGGAATTAAGATGTTTCTAGTCTAGATAGATGTTTTAAGTTGATAATGACAAGATGTGATGGAGAAGATTTACATTAAGAATTTTAGATGCACCAAGATAGGAAAGGTTTTTTTTAAGACTATCAAATACAAATAGCCAAAACACTAAGAATGTACCATTTATATAATTCTCAGTTGTGTTATGGTTCTTCTTGCTATAGGTAGTTTATTGTATCTATGTGTAATAATATAAATGTATATGTAAAAATAAAAAATGTTTAAAAAAAGTTCTTTTCTTCTGTCTTGCAAAGTGATCTCTGAGTATACACTAAATGGCACAATAATGTCACATGCTAAAAAAATTCTCTTAGACCCCCATAGACCCTTATCCTGGTTAAAAAAAAAAAAAAAGATCTTATATCCAAATAAAAGGGAGTTACAGAAACTACACATTTTGGGAACTCAGATATTAACAATTGAAATTACGTTTAATAAAATCTTCTACCAATCTCCTGGTCAACAATATGATGACATTTTATGTATGTACATGTACATGTTGCATTACCTCTTGATAAATGAAAGGTCTGCTTCCTTGAGGAAACCATGTTGTATTTAGACTGTGTACTTTATGCAAAACTGCCTTTATGTCTCCAGGCCACATGTGCTTAGCAGCATCAAGTCGGAACCCTGCTACACCAATGTCAATGAGATGGTTCATATAGTCAGCTATCTTGGTACGAACATAATCTTTCTCAAGTGCAAGATCCAGAAGACCAGACAGACGACAATCTCTGACCTGTTGAGACAAACAAAAACACAAAACAAAACTGCGATTGATTCATAAATGGAGCCTGTCACCCAGTAATCCCTTTACTATAGACTTATTGATAGATTGCCTATAGAAGCTTCGTAAAGCTTTTTCAGAGCACGCTGGAAACATTCACATGCTACCATGGATACCTTCAGAATAACTTCCTGTATGAATACTAAATGAGGAGGAAATGAAGTGGGTAAGATTATTAGTTGATTGAGGAAGCAGAACTTCATCATTTCCCTTTTCCTTTCTTTCTTTTTTCTTTCACTATTTGGGACAGGAATAAAACCCAGGAATTCTAATATTTTTAGCACCTTCCCTGAGCCATCAAATGACTAGGGAAATGTTTTTTGGTAGTTGTGGTTCCTATGGAATCTACTCCACATGTCAAATGACTCTAAAAGTTCTGTTGCATATGAAGCCCAGATTTTTCTTTTAAAGTCTGATCATTTCCCTCACCTGAGCAGCATCACTGTAGCTCTCAATGCCTCCACTTCTACTTCTACATTTTCCATCATTAAAATCCCAACCAGAGTACGGAACCCCAGGAAAGTCCCTGTGCTGTGGGTTGAAATAACTTCCACATGTACTGCTTGTTCCTGCTGCAGCTCCTTCTCCACACATGTGGTTAATGACAGCATCCACATAAATACGGACCTGAGGAGAAAAGTGTATACTTCAGTGCAACTTAGAGACCTAAAATTTAAGTAGTAAAACTTCATAGTACGCTAACATAACTATGACATATATTGCAATTTGGTAGATTCATTTTTGACAAAAAGCCAGGTGTAAACAAAAATATGAAATGAAGATCAACAACACTCCTAGTATGTGGTTGAGGATTTATAGAAATGATAAGTGGAAAAACAGAAACCATCTTCATTAAAAAAAAAAAAGAAAAGAAAGAAAAGTGCCATTTAAGACACACACTGGAAGTAGGTTTGTTTTTTCAACTGGACTCTGTTGATTTTGAGGGAAGTTAACTGAGTCTTTACTTAGTCCCTGAAGAAGAAAATGTAGGTACTTGTCTTTATTAAAAGAAGAAATAGCTATTTACCATGACAAATAATGGAATAAAGTACAGGAATTGTGTGTGCACCAAGAAATCACACACAATGACAGTAAGTATAGCATCTAAAATGTCTAATTCCTACCACAAAGGGGTTAGTAGAAAATGAGAGTGCTTATAAAAATTAAATTTCAAAGTTTTGTTTTATAAGTATTTTTCTTCAGATGGTTCATATGAAAGAGGTTTTCAAAGTTGACCATAAAGCAGTAGTTAATTTTCAGTTATAGCTAAAATGTGAAGAAAGCAATTAAAAGGTTTGAAGCTTTTTGGTCAAGGAAAATAAGAAAGAAAAGGCAGAAATTGGTTTTGCATTTAATGACTACAAAGGAAATGCGACTTTACTTACACCAACATTGTTGCACCTATTCACCATGTCCTTGAATTCTTCTTCATTTCCAGACCTTGAGCATATTTTGTAGCTAATTGGTTGGTATCTTTCCCACCACGGTCTTGAAGGGCTGTTGACTACAATGTTTTCGTTGGGTGGAGAGACCTACAATTGACACAGTTTAAGTTTCTCTGATTATGGTTTACATTACTGAAATCAATCCTGTAGAAATCTGTCAATGTCCCTGAAGTTTCACATGGTAAACTATGAATATAATTAAGAAGTCTTACCTGTACTCCTCCAAATCCTTTAGGAGCTAAGTATCTCTCACATTCCTTAGCAATATCCACCCAGCGCCACTCAAACAGGTGGACAATAGCAGTTCGACCATATTTAGTATGTGGGTCGTACTGAGCCCAGCAGAACCCAATGAACAAAAGCAGCAGCAAGACCTTCATTTTTTATGATGTTGTCAGTCTTCTTTCTAACAACTATCTTATTCCTGCAAAAAGGTATAGTGAAAGAAATGTTAACATGAATCAATATTACTGTACTAGCTCTTTATAAACTATAAGGAACTATTAATAATAATATAAAGAAGTGAAGAGCATTCAAAAACTCTCTCAGGAACTCTAAATGCCCTTTGAGTTCTTAAAAGATTTTATGTTTTTTCTCTCTCAAGAAATATTAACACTTTTAGACATCTGGAGATAAAAATTTGTGATTGTGCATTTGTGTATGTATGTTTGAGTGTGTTTTATATGTGTGTTTGTGCGTTACCTGACTTATTATATTAGATAGCATTTATGACTTCATCTCTCAGAAGAATTACAACTGGAGTCTTAAATAGTTTTGAGAATCTAAAATTTTTTGTTATATTTCCTTTCCAAATATTAACAGAGTAATCATTTAATCTCTATTTTCTTCTCCAGCAAAATGTTGTGGTGCTGCCAGAAATGCCTCAGAATATAAACTGCTTAAAATACTTAAGAAGCATTAGTAATGCAGAGAAAACTGTCAGCAAGGCTAAAGCTTGTATAAAAAGAAGGAAGGCACAATGAGGTTACATCAGAGAGGCAAACAGGCCAAGATGTTCTAGATCATAAACAAAAACTGTTGGGTGTCCCATCATTTCCAATTCCAAGTTGTACTACAAAGCTATAGTAATAAAAACCATGTGTTGGCATGAAAACAGACAGAAAGATAAGTGTAACCAAATAGGAAACCAAGACATAAATCCATTCATATATGAAACATGAATTTTGATAAAGAAACCAGAAATACACAAGGAAAAAAAAGACAACATTTTCAACCACTGGTGCTAGTCAAACGGGATCTCTTCCAGTATAAGAGGACAACTAGATCCAAATTTACTTCTTGCATAAGAATCTTGTCTTAGTAGATTAAATAACTCAATTAAAACCAGATACACTGAACCTAATTGGAGAGAAAGTGGGGAATAGCCTTGAACCCACGGGCACAGGAGACAATTTTCTGAATAGAACACTGTTACTGCAGGCATTTATATTAACAACTAACAAATGAGACCGCAACAACTGAAAATTTTCTGTAAGGCAAGTACACCCTCAATTAGAAGATTACAGAATGGGAAAAGATTTTTACCAACTCTGTATCTGATACAGTATTAATAGTCAATACAGATAAATAATTCAAGATAAAAAACATTTTAAAAAATCAAAATAATTTAATTTTTAAAATGAGGTACAGATGGAAACAGAATTCCAATACAGGAATTGCAAATGGCTAAGAAACACTTAAAGAATGTTGAACATCCTTAGCCATCAAGTAAATATAAATCAGAAGTACTTGAGATTCCATTTACACCTGACAGAATAGCTAAGATTAAAAACACAAGTGACAGCTCATGCTGACAAGGAGGTGGATCAAAGAGAATGTTCTTCCATTGCTGGTGGTAATGAAAATCAATATTGTGGTTCTTCAGAATGATAGAGATTGATGTACCTCAAGTCACAGCTACACCACTCCTGGGCATGTACACAAAATATCCTCCATCCTACCACAGGACATTTGGTCAACTATGTTCATAGCGGGTTTAATCATAATTGCCAGAAACTAAAAGCAATTAACATCTGTCTATTAGCAGATGAATGAATAAAGAAACTGTGGTACATTTACACAATGGAATATTGCTCATCTGTCAACCAAAAATTGACATCATGAAATTTGTAGGCAAATGGATAGACATAGAAAAACATCATCTTGAGTGAGGTAACCAGACTCAGAAAGATAAAAAAGATATGGGGTAACATATAAAGAAACATTAGCTGTTAAGTAAATGGACAGACCAAGTGGCAGCTAAGCACAGGAGTTGGGGGAACAGGCCATGCAGAACAGAGGAAATGGAGTGGAGGAAGAGAGTGTGGGGAGGCAGCTAGAATTGTGTTGGTTGGGGGCATGATTTAGAAAATTAGTGAAGAAGAAAATTTCTGGAATCTACAAAGGTATCCAAATGAGGACTCCTAGTAATGGGGGATATGGAGACTCCCCTGGCCACCTCTTAGAGCCAGCTGAGGCTTCCAGTGGTAGGACTAGGGTACATCCAATTGTTGCTGAAGAAGTAGGTTCTATGGAACTCTCCAAACACTCTAGGCTGTTGCTCAAAAAAAAAAAAAAAAAAATGCTGTTCTCTGCAAACTGACAATGGTGCCCCAATACTGAAGTCAACACATACAACTCACAAAATATGGAGAAGTTGAGCTGGTGTCTACATGGAGCCTTCACATTCTACGTACCCCTCTCTTTGATGCAGGGAGGTACTCAACAGGCTACTAAAAGGGAAACCTGAACAACCAGATCTTGGGGCTCAGAATTCAGCCTTTGAAAATACATCGTGTCAGACCAACTTCTAACACATAACTCTTCAAAAGGGAATTCAGAGTGTTCACACCTAACTAGGACAATGGGCTCAGAGAACATCATAGAAGAGGATCTGCAAAGATATTAAGAGCTTGGGACTGGAGAGATGGCTTAAAGAGTAGTAGTGTCTCCTGCTCTTCTAGAGGACCTAATTTCCCAGCACACACATGACAATTCTCAATCACGTGTAACACCAGTTCCTGAGGATACAACATCCTCTTCTAGCCTCTGAGGTACAGCATCACAGGTACATATGTGTGTGTGTGTGCGTGTGCATGTGCATGTGTGTGTAAGTGTGTGTGTGTGTGTGTGTATGTACAAACAAGGTACTTAAACACATTTTTTTTAAAAAACTGTAAGATCTGGAGAAAACAGTGAAGCCCTCAAATATGTGGTTTTCTGGATATAACATGATTTTTGGAAGAGCCAATTCATAGCTAAATTGACCATATGCACAAGACTTGTGCAAAAGAATAAAAGAAACAACAATTTAGAAGTTGGAAAGATGTCCGAAGTGTCGGAATAGGACTAAGGGACGGTACAATGGATGGGGAAATGATCACAATACCTTGTGTACAAGTAAGAGTTTATAAGTAATATAAATGTCAAATAGAGCTAAAGATTGTTTCAGTTGCTAAATGTGTGGCTATATGGCTTTGAGTTCAATTTGTATTATATATTATTATAGCCATATATAACATATTATATATATATATATGTGGTAATATATATTAGGACCTTTGATAGCATCCTAACAACAAAACATTCTCTCATGAAGTATGGATATGTGAATTATCAACAAAGCATTACCAACATTTATGAGTATTTTGTAGTCTTTCAATGCACATACACAATGCATACTTATGAAAACAACAGATTATTTAATATTTCTTGGTCCTCAGCATAACTTCTTTTGAAGCCTCCATATCCTTTGTTGTCGTGATTCAGAAGATATTTGATAAAGTATTGTGAACCATAATCATCCAAGTATTATGGGTAGAAATACAAGTTTTTCAAAAACTCTGAGGTGGGAATGCTGACAACTCTAATTTGGTTATTGTTTGAATAACTGCTGAATTGACACAGTATTTAAAAATATGCCTAATACAAATTAAACTTTGAAAAAAAATTAAAATCACATAAAGCACTAAAATTATAACTGAAAAATATACACAATGTTCTAAAACGCATTTGTCTAATCAATGTAAAAAAAATAGGTGTCGTCTTATTTCTTGGGTAAAAATATTAGAGAAGGAAAACAGCAGTAGAAATTCAGGATTTCTCTTCATGCACCAACTGTCATAAAATCATGTATTTTAGCTCAAACTCTACTTGAAGATATCAAAGTCAAATAATTTGAAGAAACAATTTACATGTTAACAAAAATGTAGCTAATTCTAAATTATTGTTTCCCTCTATCTTTCTGTTTGCATTTGTAAATACTCATTGCTTACAAAATCAATATGCTTGCTGTATTCTGTCTGAAATCTATGCCACATTAAGACATTGTAAAGTCAATTGTGAATTAACAATGGTCATCAACAGACAGCATACATATTCTTGCCATTTCTTGTTAATAGGCTAGTAATTCATAGTGAAGTGTCCTTATAGTAAAAAAAAAATTCAAGAGTAATGTCATGAAAACATTTCTCTAATATCACATCTTCACATGCAATTTTAGCATCAGAATCAGTATTAATACTATCTCTATGTGGTGAAATCTTCGGTGTTTTATTTTTTCAGGTTTTAACATTCCAAATTTTTAGGAAGATATTTTATATAGAAGGTAATCAAGTTATACTATCTTTAATTAAAGTGATTCATAATTCCTCTGAGTTTTACCTTGCAGTCTATCTCAAAGCAATAATTATTTATCCACCAAAAGCAGCCACAAGAAAAAAAAATACAAACTTAAGCTTAGCATAAGATGCATATGAAAACTAGAGAAAGATAAAGTTGTCAAGGTTGCCCACCACTTCTATGAAGTTAAACAGAAGTTTTGAGCCCAGGCTCAGAAGTCTTTCCAAAACCAACAGTACAGACTGTGCTGCTGAGCAAGCAAACATGGTCTGTCAACAAACCTAAAAAAAGACTGAATCCTTGAGTGACATCAAACTATATATATATACATAAAAAGATCTCTAACTAATTACTAAACGGAGCAAAAGGAAAATCAGAAAGTGCATATATCTTTTAAAGTAACTTACCACAACTTGTATAAATCAGCAACCATCCAAATCTACAGTTCAGTGTTTGTCAGTTATATAACAACAGACATCTCACTGTTCTGGTTTCAATTTCTCTTCACTGAAAAAAAAAAGTCAGATTAGACTTCTATCATTTTATATCATCTCCTCCATTCAATATTCACTCTTTCTAACCTTAAAAAGTTCTCCAAATATGATTCCTGTCAACATAGTGATCTGAGCTCCACTGTGTCCTATGATGGTCTGGGCAAAACTACCCTGCTGTCCTTAGGAAGCCACTGCCTTCCCTTGGCTACTGATTTGTCACCTCTTCTATTACAACATAATTCTTCGATCTGCTTTCTCTATAGATGACATTCTCTTCTACTTTCAGCTTTTCCCCCAAAATCATTTATATAAAATGTGGGGGCGAAAGTCTGCTAAAACAAGTTTATAGATCACATTAGTTTGTCACAGAGCCGAAGTGAATCAATAAAATATGAAACCATAAGGAGAATGAATGCATGAGCTCAAAGCTCTATTTTTAGGTACCAGTTTTATACCCAAAATATGATACTTAAAATACTAAAGTCATATAATTCATACTATGCTAATTTAGAAAATAATAAACTACCATTAATTTGATTTTTAAAAAGACAAAGCAACTGAGAATAAACACTTAAGGTTTTGAGATATGTCTCTCATGTAACTGAAAGAAAAAATTGTGATGACCTTTACATTTAGAATGAGAAAAGAAAGTCATGAGGAAAGTAGGTAGCAAGATTGGTTCAAAAATCATAAAAAGGAAATACTGCAGTCACCATTCTAAGCAAAGTAGTCTAGCTCCACAGCTACTTCCATCCTCCTACCTTGTCCCTTATTAATTGCTATGGTAAAAATCAAATAATATTTTGTTGAAAAAAATCTTGTAATATAGAAGATCTTTTAAGGTAATAAAAGTGAACATTATACTCAGTTTCCTTTTTTCTCATTTGTTAATTCCACATGAGATTTCTTGTTTCTATTACATTATGCTCTATTCTTACAGAGAGAATATATTATTAAGAAACAGTCCATGTTCTTCCATTCACATGCTATATACACAACTGAGATTGAATACAATGAATATGTGATATGGACAAATAAATGTGAAAAGAAGCAAAGTTTTATTTAAAGGCCTCCTAAACTGTGCATGTCAATATGTAAACCCCCCCTCAGTGAAAACAGATTCATTTCTCAAACAATATACTTTGATTACACTTTCCCCTCCCTCTATGTCTCCTTATCCTTCCTTCCTTCCCTCTTCTCCAGATCTACTTCTTTTTGTCTCTCATTAGCAAAGAAAAGACTTCTAATAGGTAACAATCAAACATGACAAAATAAACTACAATAAGATGAAACAAGAACTATTATATCAATAATGGACTTAACAAACCAATAGCAGGAAGAGTACTTAGAACAGGCACAAGAGTCAGATACCCCCTTGTTCTCACAGTCAAGAGTTGCACAAAAATACTAAGCCAATGGCTATAACATAGAGGCAGAGGACTTAGTGCAGAGCCCTTTAAGCCCTGGTCTTGCAGCTTTAGTCTCTGTGAGCACATACAAATCATGCTCAGTTGATCAGAGGGCCTTGTTTTCCTGGTGTCCTCAATCACCTCTGGCTCTGACAATTTTTCTGCCTCCTCCACCGCAGGATTCTCTGAGCTCTGATGAGAGGGATTATACTCTTCCCATATATTTCATGCATCTTCATATGTTGCCATCTGTCTCAAGAAAAAGTCTCTCCGATAAAGACTGGATAAGGTACTGATCTATGAGAATTATCAGAATATCAACAGAAATTGGTTCGTTGGGGTTTTTTTCTCATTGTTTTTCTTTATGTTTTTTATTGAAATATAAAATCCTTCATATTACATCTCAATTGCTATCCCATCCCGTGCATCCTCCCATTCCTCCCTCCCTCCCGCTTTCACCCCATTCCCCTTCCCTATGACTGTGACTGATGGGGACCTCCTTCCCTTGAATAGGTTTTTTAGGTCCAACAGTGTTTGGTTTTATCCTAGAACTCTGGGCTATCTGGTCTCTAGTTCTCGGTTACCAAAGTGGCATCAGGTATGAGTTCCTTCTCATGCAGTGGACCTTGGGTCGAATCAAACACTGGCTAGCTACTTTGGTAAGTGGTATTTCCTGAAAAATGATCTATTTATTTTAGATTTTTCTGATCTAATGATGTACAGGTTTTTAAAGTATGTCCTTATGATCCTCTGGATTTCTTTTATGTCAATTGTTATGCCCTTCCCTTTTCATTTCTAGTGTTGTTAATTTGGATATTCTCTCTTCTTGCTTTTTAGTTAGTGTGGATATGTATTTGTTTATCTTGTTAATTTTCTCAAACTACCTGCTCTTTGTTGCATTTATTCTTTGTATTGTTCTTTGTTTCTATTTCATTGATTTCAGCCCTCAGTTTGATTATTTCTTGCCATCTATAACTCCTTTGGAGTGTGCTTACTTCTTTTTGTTCTGGAGCTTCAGATATGCTGTTAAGTTGATATATGAGATCTCTCCAATTTTTTATGCAGACACTTACTTCTATAAACTTTCATCTTTGCACCACTTTCATTGTGTCCCATAAGCTTGTATATGCTGTGTATTCATTTTCATTAAATTCTAAAAAGTCTTTCATTTCTTCTTTTATTATTACTTCTTTCCAATTACATCTCAATTGTTCCCCCCTTACTTGTCTCTTCTTGTTCCTCTCCCACCCTCTTTCACCCTATTCCCCTCCCCTAGGTCAGAAGCCTACCTCCTCCTCCACCATATGGTCACAGCCTATCAAATCTCATCTTAGTAGCCTGCCTATTCTTTCTCTGACTGCCACCAGGCCTCCCCACCATGGGAAAGTAGTCAAATATGGAGGGCATCAGAATTCATGTCAGTGTCAGTCCCCGTTCTCCAGACAACTGTGGATAATATCTTGTCCATTGGCTGGATCTGAGTAGGGGTTCAATGTTTACTGCATATATTGTCCTCGATTGGTGCAGTAGGTTTAGCAGAGCCCCCTGGGTCCAGATCTGCCTGTCATTATGTTCTTCTTGTAGGTTTCTAGGACCCTTTGGATCCTTCCTTTTTCCTATTCGCCCATGCTTCTCTCACATAGAGTCCCAATAGGAGGTCCTTGTATCTATCCCAATCTCCTGGTAAGTGGAGACTTTCATAGGACATCCTTTTTGGGCTAGTGTTTCATTATAAGTGAGTATATACCATGCGAGTCTTTCTGAGTCTGGGTTAACTCATTCAGTATGATCATTTCTAGTTCCATCCGTTTTCCCAGGAATTTCAGGATTTCTTTGTTTTTAATAGGTGAATAGTACTCCATGGAGTAAATGTTTCTTTATCCATTCTTCAACTGAGGGACATTTAGGTTGTTTCCAGGTTCTGACTGTTGCGAAGAATGCTGCTATGACCATGGTTGAGCATATGGAGCATCCTCTGGATATATTCCCAGGAGTGGAATAGCGGGGTCTTGAGGTATCCCTATTCCCAATTTCTGAGGAAGCACCAAATTGATTTCCAAAGTGGTTGTACAAATTAGCACTCCCACCAGCAATGAAGAAATGTTCCCTTTTCTCCACATTTTGGTCTTGACCCAGTTTTCATTCAATTGAGAGGTGTTCCGTTCCTATGAGTTCGTAATATTTCTGTTAGATCTGTTGTAGCTGATATTCAGCTTCAATATATGGTTGTTATAGAGGATACAGGGGACTTGCTTTACTTCAAGTATGTGATCAGTTTTGCAGAAAGTTCCATATGGTGCACAGTAAAAGGTATATTCTTTTGTGTTTGGTAAGATGTTGTATAAAGATCAATAGATCCATTTGGTTTATAACATATGTTAGCTCCAGTATTTCCCTGTATAGTTTTTGTCTGAATGACTTGTTCATTTATGAGAGTATGGTATTAAAGCCTTTGACCAGTGTGTGATGGTCAGTATGTGATGTAAGCTGTAGTATTGTTTCTTTTATAAACTCATGTACTCTTGTGTTTGGTACATAGTTGTTAAGAATTGATTTTTCTCTTAATGAGTATGTTGTGCTCCTCCTTATCTGTTTAATTTTGGTTTGAAATGTATTTTTTAAGATATTAAAATGGCAACACCAGCTTGCTTCTTAAGGATCATTTGCTTAGATTGTCTTTTTCCAACCCTTTTCCTTGAGGTAAAGTTTATCCTTGATTTTAAGGCTTGTATCTCAGATGCAGCAGAAGGATGTATCCTATTCTCACATCCGCTCCCTTAGTTAGATTTTTAAAATGGGAAATTGAGACATTTGACTTTGAGACATAATAATTACCATTGATTATAGATTGCTATTATTTTGTTGGTGGTGGTAATATTGGTGGTGGTGGTGGTATGTGTATATGTGTGTCTCTGTATATCTTCTTTTCAATTTGCTAGTGTAAGATTATTTTCTGTATTTTTATGTATGTAGTTAAGCTCCTTAGGTTGGAGTTTTCCTTCTGGTACCCTATGTAGAGCTAGATAGATATTGTTTAAATTTCACTTTACCATGAGATATCTTATTTTTCCATTTAAGTTGATTCAAAGTTGTGTATATTAGACTGGACTGGATACTGTGGTCTCTTTGAGTCTGCAAGATATCTGTCCAGGACTTTCTGGATTTTAGAATCTCCATGGAAAAATCATGTGTATTTCTAATTGGTCTGCCACTGGAATACAGAAGCAGTACAATATTCTATAATTATCAAACCCACCTCCCTTTATTGTCCTGTAAATGAATCTGAGACTTTTTTAAGCATTAAGAAACATCTCTAGCCCATGTTTTTAAAAACACTTGTACATAGATATGTCTCAGCCAGGCTAAGAGTTAATCCCATGTAGTGGGATTAGCATTATAAATTGCCTGCTCATTCAGCAGTTTAAATTATTCATATCCTGATTGTATCCCTCTCCCTCATGCCTTCCCGATCCCCCTCCCTACCTCAACCCCTCTCCCTTCCTTCCCTAGTCCTTAGAAAGGGGAGCCCTGCTCCCCTAACATCTGACTTCTACCTATCAAGCATTCTCTGTAATACTTTTCATATTACTAAAACTATCATTAATACATTGGTTTTTTTTCCTTAAATTTTATCTTTTATGTATTTAAACTCATTTATATCCATTCTTATTTAACTTATTTGGAAGAAAAGATGTGAAGTAGGCAAGTGGCATATGCTTAAATAGCAAAATAGGAACCATTACAATGTAGAAGGCTGAAAAATTAACTCTAGGATATCAATGTACTACCCACTTACTAATTTATAATACTTTAAACTTGAAATGGAATAAACACCGAAAAATAATCAATAAACTAGAAGAATATTTTAAGAATACATTATAAAATAGTGAAAACATAAGAGTCCTGGGTACTAATTAAAAGAGAAAAATAGAAATTTGATACAAAATGAACAGGCCTTTTCAACAGGAAGCTGTGGAAAAGATGTATAGTTTAGCTACTCTTAAAATGTTTATTTTTCAATCCAAAAGGCAAAAATTAAGGACATACAGTTCAGCATCAATTTTATGTTAAAGTATGGAAATTTTTCTACCTACACTATAATGAAAAAAAGAATAAAAAATGCTATGTTTTTAAAAGAAATTTTTTGTACATTATTGCTCAAAATATACTGAAAATTCTACTTATATTTATTTGTCCTGCAGAATGAATCACTTATGCATACAGAGAAACTTGTGCACATGTTTATTAGAACCTTTCTTATACAGCAAATCTCTAGTTACAATTGGCCTTGGTATTTAAAAAACATGGCTAAATAGGAGAATAAATGTCTCCTATGTGATCTCAATCCCATTGACAGTAGAATATTGCCTGATCAAACTCTTTAAAAAACTCAATTTCTGACCTCACATATAGTCATCTGTGAGAAGGACAATGACAATAAATGTTTATGTATATGTCTATTTGGTCTTTAACTATCACTTGTGTTAATATTTTAAGTAGCATAACCTTAAAGATATTTGAATTTGGTTTGCAAGTATTTTATTGAGTATTTTTGTGTCAATGTTCATAAGAGAGATGGGTCTGAAATTCCCTTTCTGTTTTGAGTTTTTGTGATGCTTAGGTATCAGGATGACTGTGGCTTCATAGAATGAGTTTGCCAATGTTCCTTCTGTTTCTGTTTTGTGGAACAGTTTGAGGAGTGTTGGTGTTAGCTCTTCTTTGAATTCTGCACTAAAACCGTCCATCTCTGGACTTTTTTTTTTATTAGGAGACTTTCAATGACTGCTTCTATTTCCTTAGAGGTTACAGGACTATTTAAAAAGTTCGCCTAGTCTTGACTTAGCTTTTGGTAAGTGGTAAGCTCTATGTAAGAATTTGTCCATTTCATTTAGGTTGTCCAATTTTGTGGAGAACAGGTTGTATAATAAGACCTAGTGATTCTTTGAGTTTCCTCAGTGCCTTCTTATCTCCATCTTTTCATTTCTGATTTTATTAGTTTGGATACTGTCTCTCTGCCTTTTAGTTAGTTTGGCTAAGAGTTTGTCTTGTTGATTTTCTCAAAAAAACAGTTCTTGTTTGCATTGGATATACTGTTCTCTTTGTTTCTATTTTACTGATTTCAAACCTGAGTTTGATTATCTCTTGTCATCTATTCCTCTTCGGTGTGTCTACTTCTTTTTGTTCTAGAGCTTTCAGATGTCTTATTAAGTCACTGGTGTGAGACCTCTTCAATTTCTCTATGAAGGCACTTAGTGTTATGAACTTTCCTCTTAGCCCAGACTCAGAAAGACACACTTGGTATGTACTCACTTATAAATGGATATTAGCTGTATAATACAGGATAACCATACCACAATCTACAGACCAAAAGAAGCCAAGGAAAGCCTAAGGGAAGAACAGGAAATCCAAAAGAAACCCTATGTAGATATAGGCAGGGAACAGAGTGGGACATGGGGTTGGTAGAATAATGGGACTGAAGATAAGGTGATAAAAGAGAAGAGGAGAGCTGCTGAGGAGACCTGGGAGATAGAACAGAAATCCAGAGGAGGGGGCATCGCTGGGATAGGAGAAGCTCCTGGGTGTCTACGGGATGACCCTAGCTGAGACTCCAAGCAACTGTTGTTAAGGAGAATAAAGTTAGTACCTCCTTTAACCAGGTGGAGGTAGGGGATACCAACCCACACATAAAACCTTCCACTAAAAAGGTGTCTTAAGCCAGGTGTGGTGGCGCATGCCTTTAATCCCAGCACTCGGGAGGCAGAGGCAGGCGGATCACTGTGAGTTCGAGGCCAGCCAGGTCTACAAAGTGAGTCCAGGACAGCCAAGGCTACACAGAGAAACCCTGTCTCAAAAAAAAATAAAACATAAAATAAATAAAAAATAAAATAAAATAAAAAGGTGTCTTGTGTACAAGAAGTGTAGGGGTAAAGATGGAACAGAAATTGAGAGACTGGCAGACCAGTGAGTGGACCAGCTTGAGACCCAACCCTTGGGAAAGGACTGACCATAGTCACTATTAATGATAACTCTCCTAAGCTTGCAGAAAGGAGTCTAGCATAACTCTTCTGAGAGACTTTTTATGGCAACTGATGGAGACAGATACATAGACATAAGGCTAAGCAATGGGCCAAGCTCAGGGAGTGCTGTGGAAGATTGGAAGGAAGGATAAACTGAACCAGAGGGGTCAAAGACAGCACAAGAAATCCTAGACAGTACTCTACCCTGGGCTCACAGCAGCTCACAGAGACTGAACCAACAACCAAAGAGCTTACAAGGAACCCCTAGGAAGAAAATTGTTAAGGAGAAGAAGAAAGATTGTGCTGAAAGATGAGAGGGAATAATAGAATATACAGGAGTAAATATAACCAAGTATGATCAAAGTAATGAGAAACTATGATACTATAAAATAAATTGCACATTTGATAAAACAATTCATTTGTCTGGAAGTCTTCATAAATCTGAGAATTTCCTTTGACAAATAATCTAAAGATAAGCTTCTAAAAGATGTCCTCATAATTATATATGATTTTAGTTTTTACTTTTCCAGAGTTATAACTGATAGATTTTGCTAAATGAGAAAGAAGTATAAAAATTAAATTATGCAAAAGAAAATAAACACAAATGATTGATGCTCTCAACATGTATTTATTTTAAATTTTATATTTTTGACTCAGCATGAATTGCAATAAATGGGTCTTCAGCAGAGTTACTAATAGAAAAGTGAGCATTGCCATCACTGCCAACATACACTTTTATTCCAGTGCAATTGCCATCAATTTTATCTCCAGAAATGACATCACAGTATGTGCCAGCCGGAAGACCAGTCTGTAACGTTATTGACAAAGGCCTGAAAGAGTAGAAAGTTAATTCTAAATTCCAATTCAACATATAAATGCAAAAGAGCAAACTATCTCCAAAATAAATAATTGCCTAAACTTTGTGCTGTAAAGTACAAAAGTTATACTTTAGTAGACAAAGTCCAAGTAAATATCAGAAAAGCACATTGTAAGTTGAAAACTTGGTCACACAACAAGTGCTGGCAGAGTTTGGGGAGGTTGAGTGATGTGGACTGGTTGGATGAATTCTGTCACTGAAGACAGCTTTGAGAGTAAGAAGACTTGCACCTTTTCTAGCCTGCTCTTCCTGTATTGTGTTTGTGGTTCAAAAGGTGAGTCAGTAACTTCCTGCTCCTGACCTCATACCTTGGCTTCATGCAGCCTAATTGTAAGTCCAAATAATTATTTTCTCTATAAGTTGTTGTGGTCATGGTGATTAATCACAACACACACACACACACACACACACACACACAATGACCTAAAAGATCAAAAGAAAACATTCAAATAAATTTTCAATTACTTGCAAAGAAATTGGATTGAGATCTCTTAGTATAGTTGCACATGTGAGGAAATAACTAAAGGAGAAGTTGCATGTGTAACAAGTGAAAGGCCAATCACTGGATATTGTAGAACCAAATGACAACTGTCTCTTAAGGAAAACCATTATCCATGGCCAAGTTTACAAATGTGTTGAAAAGATTTATCACACAGAAGCAGAGAATTATAATACAGGCAGAAAATTTAAAGTTTTATGTCAAAAAATAAAACAAAAGAAAATAAAACCAAAAACAGATAATAGTTGAGATACAGAGTTAGAGAATGGAAGAAAGTAATTTGAAATCTACATTACTCATATTTTCTAAATGTTTATGTGTTTTGTACAGGTGTCACATGAATGTATAAATGAAAATATACGCAGATGGCAGTGTAAGAATACATCTAAAGAAACAGAAACAACAAAACTCTGCCTATAAAAAAAACCGAGAAAGTAGAAAAACAAATTAAGAGCAAGAATCTTTATTTTCAGGTTTTCAAGTCACTGTACTTTCTTAAATGCAATAATGAAAAGATTTTCAGCTACAAATGAGCAGGAAACATAAATAAGAATCTAAGAGTGTAACTATTCAATCCTACTTTAATTGATATCCACTCACCAGTCATCATTGTTGAAGACAATGAATCCTCTGTTTCCTCTGCCAAAAGCTACTTGGTTGCTGTCATTATCCCACCAGTTAGCAAAAGGCTGACCATTGACTACGTTTCTGAAGGCCACCATGTTCCTAAGAGCACAATGTCATGTGAAATGTCAACAATTTAAAATGAAAGGTGAAACAACTTTCTTATGAGACAAAGTTTACAGAGGAAAGTCTCACCTTATTTGACGCCACCGATGTTCACAGATCCAGTCATTACCACATGTGGTGTCTGGGTTAATGGTCACTTCTTTGGTTGCTCCATTGTTATTTGGTGGTCCAACCCAATCATTGATATCCTTAATTAAGAGGGAAATCTCAGATTTTTAACATGAATGTTCCATTTCCGTTGCACTAAACTCAAAGAGTCATGCTACTTCAGTCTGTCTAGTATCTACTTACTCTCAAATTCCTTCAATAATTATATAAACCATTACTGAGTGCTTACTATTTGAGTCTATATACCATAGTTTTCTAGAGTCATAGTTCTGAGTCATATCCATTTTTGATCACTTGGTACCTTTCTATGCAACATTTTCTTCACATATCCTTTATCGCTTTTGTGTAACTAAAATAGTAAAAGCTTTAGCATCAGAAAGACTAGGATTAAAGAGGAGGTTTCAGTGGCATGGGCATTCAGAAGACACCTAGAGGCCCACACAAACATTGCATGGTCCACTCACAGCAGAAGCCACTATGATATGCAAGTATGTGGTGGAAAAATGGGAAGAAAGAAATACAGAATGATTGAGCACTATGAAGAGAGGTGGAAGTAGAGATGTGAACATGATGAGTAATAGCCTGTTGTGAGTAGCCTGCCTGGCCACCTGAGGACATGGTGAAATCCTAGCCCATTCTGCCACTGAGGACCATGTGTGGATCCATGGTCATGAGGTACAGGGATATTTGTCAATGGCCATAGCTCATCTTTTCATCAAAGGCCCTGGGGACATCCTGGTGTGGACTATGACTTGGGACCAGGTATATGTCCAGAGCTGGCTCCACCTGTCACTAGCTGCAGCACTTGGAAGAGCAGTCCATGCACCACACCCAGGTAGCACAGTAGAGCTGAAGCTGGTCCCAGGACTAAATGGTGGGTACAGGTGAACTCGTTTTGAGAGCATGATCATAGGAGACCTAGCTCTGCCCCTTATCTGCCCTATAGTGCAGTGGGTGAGGTGAGGAAGAGATGATCAGCCCCTAGCAAGCTGAGGGAATAGAGCAGGAAAGCTGGCTCTTCCCCTTGTTGGCTGTGGCATTGAATGTGTTAGCCAGTGCAGTGCTAGAGATCTTAGCAATGTAGGTTCAGGAGAAATAGTGGGCTGACAAAATGAGCCACTTCTTAGGTCCAATTCCAGAGCTATTAGTGGCCCCATGCCAACGTCCACCCCAACCATAAAGTGCTGGAGCATGTGATGAGAATGGTACTGCAGATCAAATGCTGCAGGATTTCCATGACACAAGGCAACAACAGGATATCTTAGAGAAGGGCCAACTAGCATCCATTAATAGTGTAAAAGAAGCCAGGGGCCTCAAACCAGACAGTGACTCATTACAACGAACATTTGCAAGTAAAGATGTGTGGACAAAAAAGTTATACTGTGTGACACACTGTGACACCCTGAAGCTTCAGCAATCAGGTTTTGTTTGTTTCTTTTTTATTATTCTTTTTTAAATTTTTCTTTTAGTGTTGAGATGGCAAGGGGGTAGATATCAAGGGACAGGGAGATTAGTGAAATTGAGGTGCATGATGTGAAATTCCCCAAGAAACAATATATAGTTTTTAAAAAGCAGGTTCCAGTACCAATGACATTTCAAAGCTGATTCAATAGACAGGAATTTTCTATGCCTGAGTTTTATTATTTATAAAACAGAAATATTGTCTGTTTGGTACAAAAATATTAATGTCTGTGAAATTCTTCAACAAATATAATTTATTTCCAAATTTATATCAGTTTGTTTATACCACATTTTAAATAAATGTTCTATTAAATATATCCTGATAGTCTGTTTTCCAAAATTTTAATATCCATTTCATAATAGTCAGAAGACTTATACATCTTTCTGAAACAAATGTTCTGGCCATTTCTAGAGAAGCAGTGTTTCTCACCTAAACCCAGAGCTGGACAGTTTGATGATTAGAGATATGCTGTCTCCACCTGCTGTGTTCTTGTGATACAAATGATTCACAAAGCATGTTTAAAATTGCAAGGTGCCAGGGACCCAAATGCCTCTCCTACAAGAGCTTTACCCTGTAAGTCCTCTTCATGACTTTTAGCTGCTCTCTGAAATTGTTCAGATTAAGATATTACAAAATATTTTTGTAATGTTTGCTAATCTTGAATAAGTCTTCCAATTTATGACTCATTTTAACATAGTTTTTTCATGTATTCTCTTTTTCCAGTTAGTGCCAGTTAAAATTTTTGATTTCTTTTCTAAAAATCTAAAAGTACTAGCAAATATTTATCATGTGCATACTTTAAACAAAAGCGGTTTACCTTCTTTACAGATGTTACTATGTACAATACCCACATCAAATTAACAAGGTGAGTACTATTAGACTCCTATGTGTTACTTTTTGTACCTTGTTCTCTAATTTTTAATTATTTTTTCCATAGTGATAAAGAGGAGAATACTTCTAGAATATACTTACATTTCTAAAAATATAGTAAATAAACATTTGATGGCATGTACTTTATGCAGTAATTTCATGTGTAACTAAAACAGGAATGTTTCCTTTTTCTTAAAAAATATATTCAGACTTACTTTTCCATTCTGAAAATATCTTGGCCAACGATAACTTGACATTACTCGTGTGAATCCATAAGGATGAGCCAACATAAATCCAACAGCCATTTTGTACAGTCTGAAAATTAACAAATAATATTACAATAGAAAAATAGAAAGTTTACCATCACTAAAGGGCGTGTAACAAAGTGGTGAAAATGGTTTTATATACCTAGCATCCCAGAATGTCAGGATGGATGCTCCTCCAGCCCCATGCCCTCTCTGATTATCGTGGTTGTCCACAAACACAAGGGCTCTGTCAGAAGGCAGGAAACTCCAACCCTCTCCCCAGTTCCTAGATTTAAAAAAATATGCATATATTATACCTTGACAATATGTTTAGAGTATTAAAATTTTGTATCTCTTTCTTCAATCCATTTCTATTTAACTAATGATTCTCTAACTAAATGATATTCCACAGGAAATTTTTCTTATAGATGATTCTATAGATGGTAAGATTATTTGCTTTCATGCACATTGCTCATGTAAGCTTGTGGTACAGATGGACTCAAGAAGTGTATTCATTATTTATATATATTATATACAATGTAAAACAAATAAGGACTGCATGCTGAACTGTATATTATGAAATATATATATACATATATATGCTAGTAGATCCACAATGTAGTTTTATTTGTGCATAGTAGGATTTTTAAGCAATATTTTATCATTAGCAGACTGTAATTTCCAAAATCTAGTGGAATCATATAACAGACAGAAAATAATCTCTAGGTTATGTTTTCTGTTACTAAAATGCCTCCTTTTTATTGACATTTAAAATGATAATTATTAATTCCAGTCCGTTTTTACGGTTTAGAGAACAATGAACCTTCTTGATAGCAAACTCTGTCATGAATATTTAATAAATAAGAATGTTCTAATATGATCATGTATTTGGATAAGATGACAACAGATCTGTGACTGACAAAATGACCAAGTATTTACTTTAAGTAGGCCATCTTCTCTCCATTCCATTTGCGCATAACACTGCCCAATTTTGCCCCATATTTGAATTCTGTCACACGTCCATTTCCAATATATTCATTACTTGTCACTGCCTCACCACCCAGATCAATTACCTAATAGAAGACACACAAAGAAAAGCATTTGAATAAAATGATATTAAAATGTTTAGCATAAAAATAATATTCTATATATTCCCTAAAGTTTGATGTCCAAAATGGTTTTCTTTATTTCTTTATAAAGTATATGCATCAGTATTGAAAGAAACTTAACCACAATGTCACTCCTTGTTCAATAAAAAATGCTAAAATAATTCAACTTAAAATTTAATTGAAAATTTAATATTCATACTAACAGCAAACTTACCTTCCCAGAATTTCAGCACTTAAAAATTCATTTAATTCTCCAAAAATAAACACAAACATTACTAAGCCTCTTTACATGTAAAATGTCCACATAAATATTATAAATTTATCCATAATTTATATGCCTAATAATATTTAAGACAAGGTTTAAACTTAGATAAATAGGCTTGAGACAACAATTAAGATTATCTGTCTTGTACAGTGGTCTCTGAGTATACACTACATGGCACAATAATGTCACATGATAAACAAATTCTCTACACTCCCTTAGGCCCTTATCCTGGGAAAGAATTAAGTCTCCAATATTCAAAAAAGGAAATTAAAAAACCAGCACATTTTATGAGGTACTCAGATATTAACCTATTGAAATTATGTTTAATAAAAATCTTCCACCAATCTCCTGGTCAACAATATGAAAATATTATATACGTGTACATATATGTGTTAGTTTACCTCTTGATAAATGAAAGGTCTGCTTCCTTGAGAGAACCACTTTGTATTTAGGTTATGTAGTTTATCCAAAATTGCCTTAATGTCTCCAGGCCACATGTGCTTAGCAGCATCAAGTCGGAACCCTGCTACACCGATGTCGATGAGATGGTTCATATAGTCAGCTATCTTGGTACGAACATAATCTTTCTCAAGTGCAAGATCCAGAAGGCCAGACAGACGACAATCTCTGACCTGTTGAGACAAACAAAAGAACCAAACTATGATTGATTTATAAATGTAATCCCCTCAACTATTCACTTATTCATTGATTGGTCTGCAGAAGGCTTCATAAAGCCTTTATATGACACACTGGGAATGTTCACATTCTCCTGTGAATACCCTCAGAATAATTTGCAGTTCAAAGACTACACGAGTAGGAAATAAAGTAGATAAGATTATTAGTTGATAAGGAAACACTTTCCATCCTTTCTCTTTTCCTTTCTCTTTCCTTTCACTTATTTGGTACAGGAATAAAAACCCAGGAATTCTAATATTTTTAGCTCCCACATGGAGCCATCAAATGAATAGGGGAGGGTTGTTTATTTAATTAATTTATTCAGATTGCATCTCAATTGTTATCCTATCCCTTGTATCCTCCTTTTCCTCCCTCTCTCAGGCTTTCACCATATTCCCCTGCCCTATACCTGAGACCAAGGGGGACCTCCTCTCCCACTAAATGGTCATAGGCTATCAAGTCTCATTTTGGTAGCCTATGTATTCTTTCTCTGAGTGCCACCAGGCATCTAGGAGAGGGTTTTTGGTAGTTGTGTTTTCTATGGAATCTAAACCATATGTCAAATGGTTTTCAAAAGTTCTGTGGCATAACAAAGTCCAGATTTTTCTTTTTAATTCTGATCATTTCCCTCACCTGAGCAGCATCATTGTAGCTCTCAATGCCTCCACTTCTACTTCTACATTTTCCATCGTTAAAGTCCCAACCAGAGTATGGCACCCCAGGAAAGTCCCTGTGCTGTGGGTTGAAATAACTTCCACATGTACTGCTTGTTCCTGCTGCAGCTCCTTCTCCACACATGTGGTTAATGACAGCATCCACATAAATACGGACCTGAGGAGAAAAGTATGTACTTCAGTGCAACTTAGAGACCTAAAATTTAAGTAGTAAAACTTCATAGTATGCTAACATAACTATGACATATATTGCAATTTGGTAGATTCATTTTTGACAAAAAGCCAGGTGTAAACAAAAATATGAAATGAAGATCAACAACACCCCTAGTATGTGGTTGAGGATTTATTCAAATGATAAGTGGAAAAACAGAAACCATCTTCATTAAAAAAAAAAGAAAGAAAGAAAAGTGCCATTTAAGACACACACTGGAAGTAGGTTTGTTTTTTCAACCGGACTCTGTTGATTTTGAAAGAAGTTAACTGAGTCTTTACTTAGTCCCTGAAGAAGAAAATGTAGGTACTTGTCTTTATTAAAAGAAGAAATAGCTATTTACCATGACAAATAATGGAGTAAAGTACAGGAATTGTGTGTGCACCAAGAAATCACACACAATGACAGTAAGTATAGCATCTAAAATGTCTAATTCCTACCACAAAGGGGTTAGTAGAAAATGAGAGTGCTTATAAAAATTAAATTTCAAAGTTTTGTTTTATAAGTATTTTTCTTCAGATGGTTCATATGAAAGAGGTTTTCAAAGTTGACCATAAAGCAGTAGTTAATTTTCAGTTATAGCTAAAATGTGAAGAAAGCAATTAAAAGGTTTGAAGCTTTTTGGTCAAGGAAAATAAGAAACAAAAGGCAGAAATTGGTTTTGCATTTAATGACTACAAAGGAAATGCGACTTTACTTACACCAACATTGTTGCACCTATTCACCATGTCCTTGAATTCTTCTTCATTTCCAGACCTTGAGCATATTTTGTAGCTAATTGGTTGGTATCTTTCCCACCACGGTCTTGAAGGGCTGTTGACTACAATGTTTTCGTTGGGTGGAGACACCTACAATTGACACAGTTTAAGTTTCTCAGATTATCGTTTACTTTACCGAAATTAATCTGTCAAAATCTGTCAATGTCCCTGAAGTTTCACATGGTAAACTATGAATATAATTAAGAAGTCTTACCTGTACTCCTCCAAATCCTTTAGGAGCTAAGTATCTCTCACATTCCTTAGCAATATCCACCCAGCGCCACTCAAACAGGTGGACAATAGCAGTTTGACCATACTTTGTATGTGGGTCATATTGAGCCCAGCAGAACCCAATGAGTGAAAGCAGCAGGAAGACCTTCATTTCGTTATGATATTTTCTTTCTATTATTTTATTTCTGCAAAAAAAGATATATTGATATAAATGCTAACATGAATCAATATTACTGTACTAGCTTTTTATAAACTATAAGGAACTATTAATAATAATGTCAATAAATGAAGAACCTTCAAATTTTCACTCGAGAACACTATCTAAGTGTCCTTTGATTTCTAAGATATCTTAATGTTTTTGTCTCTGAAGACTATTAGCCCTTTTCAGACATCTGGATGTGTGTGTGTGTGTGTGTGTGTGTGTGTGTGTGTGTGTGTGTGTGTGTGTGTGTGCACGCATGCGTTTGTGTGTGTATGCATGCATGTGTATGTATGTTTGAGTGTGTTTTATATGTGTGTTTGTAGATTATCTGACTTATATTTGCAGTTATGACATCATTTATTCAGGAGAATTACAACTGAAGCCTTGTATAGTTTTGGAGCCTTGTAGAGTTTTAATATCTTTCTAAAGTTTTCATCCCAAATGTAAACAGCAAAATCAATTAATCTCTATTTTCTTCTCCTAGACAATTTTGTGACTCATTAAGTACTATGCTAAAATCAAACAATTTTTGTTGAAAAGATCTTGGAATATATAAAATGTTTAACATAATAAAAGTGAACATTATATTTAGTTTTTTGTTGTTGTTGTTTCAAACATTCACTCCACATGAGAGTGCTTGTTTCTCTTTTCATGAGAGAGAGTGTATTATTAAGAAACTGTTCATGCCCTTCAATTCACATGGCCACATATACAACTAAGAATTAATAGAATGGATACCAGATGCAGTCAGTTAAATGTGAAAAGACACGATGTTTCACTTAAAGGCATCCTGAACTGTGCTTGTGAATGTAAACTTTTATAGTGAGAACACATTCTTCTCTCAAGCAATATATCCTAATTATTGGTTCCTTTCCCTCCACTCCACCAAGTGGATTCCCACTTCCCCCTTTTTGTCTCCCCATTCTACTCCCTTTTTGTCACTTATCAGAGAATTACAGACTACTAAGAGATAACAATCAAAATTACAAAATATTCAATAAGATAAAGCAAAAGCTATGATACCGAAAATGGACTTGACACCCCAGTAGGAGAAAGAGTACCAAGAACAGGCACAAGAGTCAGATGCCCACTTGTTCTCCCAGTCAGGGGTCCCATTACAAATAATAAGCCAATAGCTATAATATATGCAGAGGACTTAGTGCAGAGCCTTTAAAGCCCTGTGCCTGCAGTTCCAGTCTCTCTGAGCACATATAAATCATGCTCAGTTGATCAGAGAGCCTTGATTTCCTGGTGTCCACCATCACCTCTGGCTCTGGCAATTTTTCTGCCTCCTTTTCTGAAGGATTCCCTGAGCTCTGATGAGAGGGATTTGGTAAAACGTTCTAGTTTATATTCTCTCCATATAATGAATGCATCTGCATCTGTTCCTATCTGTTTCAAGAAAAAGCCTCTCTGATAATGACTGGATAAGGCACTAGCTATGAGCATATCAGGGTATTATTAGAAAGCAATATGTTGTTAGTTTTATCATTGAACCCTGGGCTATTTGGTCTCTGGGTCTTTTTTTACCAAAGTGGCATCAGGTATGAGTTCCTTCTCATGCAGTGGACCTTGGGTCAAATAAAACACTGGTTAGCTACTTTTTTTTAATTTTTAATTTTTTTATTAATTTATTCTTGTTACATCTCAATGGTTATCCCATCCCTTGTATCCTTCCATTCTTCCCTTCCCCCCCCCCATTTTTCCATTATTCCCCTCCCCTATGACTGTTCCTGAGGGGGATTACCTCCCCCTGTATATGCTCATAGGGTATCAAGTATCTTCTTGGCAACCTGCTGTCCTTCCTCTGAGTGCCACCAGGTCTCCCCCTCCAGGGGACATGGTCAAATGTGAGGCACCAGAGTACGTGAGAAAGTCATATCCCACTCTCCACTCAACTGTGGAGAATGTTCTGACCATTGGCTAGATCTGGGTATGGGTTTAAAGTTTACCGCCTGTATTGTCCTTGGCTGGTGCCTTAGTTTGAGCGGGACCCCTGGACCCAAATCTGCCTATCATAATGTTCTACATGTAGGTTTCTAGGACCCTCTGGATCCTTCTACGTTGCTATTCTCCCATGCTTCTCTCATCTAGAGTCCCAATAGGATGTCCTCCCCTCTGTCCCAGTTTCCTGGTAAGTGGGACATGCCCCGTGGGCTAGTATGCAGATATAAGTGAGTATATACCATTTGAGTTCTTATTTAACTTCTATGGAAGAAAAGATGTGATAACAGACAAGTGTCATATGCTTATATAGCAAAAATAATAAAAGTTTTACAGAGTAAATGGTTAAAACGTAATTTTAGGATATCTATAGTACTACTGTAATTATGAATTTATAATATTTTTAACTTGCACCAAGGTAAACATTAAAAAATAATCGATAGACTAGAAGAATATTGTAAGAATATATTATAAAAATAGTGAAAACATAATAGTTATGGGTACTAATTAAAAGGATAAATAGAAAGACATTTGATACAAAATGAGCAAGGTTTTCAATAGGAAATAGTGGTCAGAAGATGTACAGCTTAGCTAACATTAAAATGTTTATTTGTCAGTCACAAAGGTAGGAATTAAAGACACACATAAATTTTCTGCCAGAGTATGGAAATTGTTCAACTATACATTATAATGAAAAAAAGAGAGAAATGCAAATTTGCTATGTTATTTTAGGAAATTTTTGTGCATTATAGTTCAAAATACACTGAAATTTCTATGTATATTTATCTGTCCTGCAAATGACTCATCTATACATACAGAGAACATGTGCACCCATGTTTATTAGAACCTTTCTTATAACAGCCAAGTCTGTAGGAACAATTTTCCTTGGTATAAAAAAAAAAAAAAAAAAAAAAAAAAAAGGCTAACTAGAAGAATAAATGTCTCCGGTGTGATCTCAATCCCAATGACAGTAGAATACTGTCCTGTTCATATTCTTTAGGAAACTCAGTTTCTGACCTCACTTGTAAACAGCTATGAGGATGGAACACTTATGTATACATCTATTTGGTCTTTACTTATTACTTTTGTTACTTGTGTTAGTACATTAAATAGCATAATCTTTTCCATATGAAGTTGAGAATTGAACTTTCAATGTCTTTAAAAAATTGTGTAGGTATTTTGATAGGGATTGCATTGAATCTGTAAATTGCTATTGGTAAGATGGCCATTTTTACTATGTTAATTCTCCTGATCCACTAGCAAGGAAGATCATTCCATCTTCTCAGGTCATCTTCAATCTCTTTCTTCAGAGTTTTGAATTTTTTTTTCAAACAAGTCCTTCACTAGCTTTGTTAAAGTAACTCCTAAATATTTTATATTGCTTGTGGCTAATGTGAAGGGTGTAGTTTTCCTAATTTTTTCCTCTGCGTGATTGTCATTTGTATATAGGAAGGCCACTGACTTTTTTTAGTTAATTTTGTATCCAGTCAATTTGCTGAAGGTCTTTATCAGCTGTAGTAGTTCAAGGTCCTTAGACATCAGGGAAATGCATATCAAAACAACTCTGGGGTTCCATCTTACACCCATCAGAATGACTAAGATAAAAAACTCAAGTGATACCACATGCTGGCGAGGATGTGGAGAGAGAGGAACACTCTTTCATTGCTGGTGGGAATGCAAACTAGTACAGCCACTTTGGAAATCCTTCTGGCGCTATCTCAGAAAACTGGAATAAGGCTTCTTCGAGACCCAGCTATTCCACTACTTGGAATATACCCAGAAGACATTCTAGCACACAAGAATATTCGCTCAACCATGTTCATAGCAGCCTTATTCATAATAGCCAGAACCTGGGATCTAAGTGTCCCTCAGTAGAAGAATGGATTAAAAAAAAAAAAAAACTGTGGTACATTTACACTATAGAATACTACTCAGCTATTAAAAACAAGGAATTCCTGAAATTTATGGACAAATCGATTGAACTAGAAGTGATCATAATGAGTGAGTTCACCCAGAAGCAGAAAGAGTCAAATAGTATATACTCACTCATATCTGGACCCTAGCCCAAGGGACATGTCCCATGAAAGTTTTCACTTACCAGGAAAGTGGGACAGAGGGAAAAACTTCCTACTGGGACTCTAGGTGAGAGAAGCATGGGAGAATGGGGGAATAGAAGGATCCAGAGGGTCTTAGAAACCTACAAGAAGAACATTATAATGGGCCGATCTGGGCACAAGGGTCCTGCTCAAACTATGGCACCAGCCAAGGACAATATGTGCAGTAAATTTTAAACCCCTACCCAGATCTAGCCAATGGACAGGACATTCTCCACAGTTGAGTGGAGAGTGGGGTCTGACTTTCACAGGAACTCTGGTGCCCCATATTTGACCACGTCCCCTGGATGGGGAGGCCTGGTGGCACTCAGAGGAAGGATAGTAGGATACCATGAAGAGACTTGATACCCTATGATGGTATATGGGGGGGAGGCCCCCCTCAGTCACAGTCACAGTGGAGGTGTTTAAAGGGAAAATGGGAGGGAGGGAGGAATGGGAGGATACAAGGGATGGGATAACAATTAAGATGTAATATGAATAAATTAATAAAATACATTTAAAAATAGCATAACCTTAAAGAAATCTGAAAAAGTCAGAGACATATGATTGACTGTATTTTTAAAATTAATTTATTCAGATTACAACTCAATTGTTATCCCATCACTTATATCCTTCCATTCTTCCCTTCCTCCCGCTTCACCCTATTCTCTTCCCCTAGGTTTATGACCAAGGGGGACCTCCTCCCACACCATATGGTCATAGGCTATCAAGTCTCATCTTGGTAGCCTGCCTATTCTTTATTTGATTGCCATCAGGCCTCCCTACAAAGAGGTGGTGGTCAAATATGTGGCACCAGAGTTCATGTCTAAACCCCTACTCTGATCTAGACAATGAGCAGGACATTCTCCACAGTTATGTGGAGAACACAGACTGACTTAAACATGATTATACTTTTTTAAAAGTCTTATAATGCATGTAAGTCTGTGTATAAATACACATATAGCATTTAAATGAAAATTTCCATTTGGGATAGCTTTATATTTTTTACTTTCATTGTCAATATTATTTTACATAAATAGAATTATAAAAACAATTTTTTATTTCAGCCATTTGAAAATATTCTGGGTACATCTGGCTTCTGTTGTATTTCATAAAGATTATATGTAAAATATTTTCCACAGAACTATCACTATTTACAAAATATTTAGCTATTTTAAAATATTTTGTGTTTATGGCTAGATGTTTTTACAAGTATGTATAAAATGCATGAATTTTTTAAAGTGTGTTTCTTGGAGATGGAAAGGTAACTCAGAGGTTTTGAGTGCTTACTGCTTTTGCAGAGGAGCCCGGTTCAATTCCCAGCATTGACATGGCAGCTCACATTCCCCTGTTACTCCAATTTTAGGGGATGCAGTGCCATTATCTGACTTTCCTTGGCTCCTGCACATACATGGTGTACATACATACACTCAGGATGATACACATACATAAAATACAGCTTTTGAAGATTCAGCATACATACAGTATGATATATTTATCAGAAAATGTAAGGAATAAAGAAATATTCACCTATGTTTGAGTTGCTAGAACTTTCTTTTGGGTAATTTCTTTTAACATTTTTTAAACTTAAAAGAAGAATATAAAAGTTATCATTGATACTAAAACTTCCATTAAACCACTTCCATATGACCTATTTTTTCTTTTTTTACCATCAAGGCTACATTTTGTAGAATCTTTTTTAAATATTTATGAAGAAAAGGCTTTGTCCAGCCCTATGGTCCATTCTGTTGTATAGAATAGTAATATTCAGGCTATGCTTTGCCTGAGCAATTTGATCTTACCCATGAGGTACTACATTTTGAGTGTAAATGTCAAAGTAGAATGCCCTGTTTATATAAGTAAACACCCACTAGTCATCATATTATGAGCCACAACTGGTAAATAATTTAAGTGACAATAGAATGTTCCACCCATGGATATTTTAAATAATAAAAGAACTATCAGAAACACGATCTGCTCCATTACAACAGGTCTATCTCCCATAATGAAATACTATTGCCAGTGGCACTCCAAGGCAGTGACACAACTGCCTACCTGTAACTCTGTTATTTGTCAGAGAATTACTCAGGTGGGTCAACAAAAGAATTTCCAGTCATCTTCAAATTTCAGTTCAAGTATGATTTCTTTTTCAGATGCTGCATTGTCCACCTCAGGATGACACCTCAAAATGATACTCAAATGCCCTGCCATGTGGGCCAATGCATAATCACTCTGTGTCTTGTCAGTGCTGCAAAAGGTTTCTTACTCATTTGTTCACTTAAACCATCAACCTTCTACTTGTAAATTATGACATAGAGATAACGTCAATACATCCTATTACACTACTGACATACTTTGTCAATAAAAATTGTAGTAGTTACTGGGACTCCACTGAGATTCAAAAAATAAAATCATCACTGTGGAATATTGGAAGTGATATAATTTTTTTCAAACAAAGTAATCTATTTCATGATACAAACAAATCCCTATGAAGTTTGTGATCAGAGACTAAAACTTGAGTTTGCTAACCCAATGTCTGCTTTTTTACTGTACTGTAACATTGCATCCTTCAATGTCGTACATGACCACAGGGCTAGAAAGAAGTATAACTCGAACCAAGTGCTCATGCCAAACAAGTGTAGAAGTCATATCACTTACAAAAGGAAAAGGGTTACTCTCATCAGGAACTGGCTAGTAAAGAAAATAGTCAAGGCATCCTAAAGAAGAGAAGCATACAGTAGATCTTGCATCTAGCATCGTGTTCATGAAAAATCCTGTACCTGTCTTGATTAACACTGACATCAGTTCAATGATATAACAGGTTTTTTATTTAATGGTGCTATATATTTATATGTAAATTGTTGAGAGAGAAGTTTTAATTTAATTTTATAACTTATGTGACTGATATTTTTATGTTTTCCTTAATTACTTTGTGAGATAATATGGATACTCCGATACACGCATATGTATAGATATTTTCATGTCCAGCTAAAAAGATTACTGAGAACTAAAAAACTAAAAAAAAAAAAAAAAAAAAAAAAAAAAAAAAAAAAAAGATTACTGAGTATCACTTAATTCCATTAAACGCAGTAGTCAATGTCTTCCACTAACATAAAGCAAACATGTCTATGGATTTCAACAAACCATAATGCAGCCATAATATGAAATACAAACTCAGCTGCACTGGCAAAATAACATGAAGACATGTACATGAAATTCATACTAATGCAAACTAGCATACCCTTCAAAGACTACATACCATGTGCTGCCTTCCAGTACAGTTGGAATCTTCTGATTTGGTTTGAAAGTGGCTGCTTTATCCTGAGAAGCACAATTTATTATCATCTAGGAAAAACATTGTAGTTATTTTTGGCCATTGATTTGGATTCCACTTGCATAAAACTTTCACCGGTAATCTCTGTAATGCACCATGTAGAAAGAACAATGTTGTGTTTCCTCTAGTCACAGAGTCCTTGTGCTTCTAATGTCAGAGTCACAAGGTAGATTGTAGAGAACAGGCTGTGCTCTGGATCTGAACTGTTCAGTGCTCAACAGAATAGCAGCGTTTCAGTTGTGTGCTACTCTGAGATCTCTACTTCCTGAAACAGTAGTTTTTCATGAGTTATTCCACTATGAGCACAATGGCCAAAGCAGAACAGCCCTATACCATGTTTAAAGATGTAGTCAGCCGCCATCTACCTACCAGCACATCAAAAAACGGACTGATTATTTATTTATAATGATTAAAAATTCTATTTGTGTTTATTCAAAATCGTATCAGGACCATTGAACAAACACATGAGCTGATCAATATGACTTCCCTCCATAAGATTATAAAAGAAGTAGTGATACTAGATAATGGTAGCATAGCATTCAAATCCATCGCTCAGTCACTTCTCAGGGGATTTTCTTGAGGAATGCACCAGCAAAATAACCTCTGGTTTTTTTCCAGATTAAAGCTCAAGCATGGTTTCTCTTGTCAATGGTATATGGTCAAGTTCGGAAGGACACACTAAGTATTCACTAAAAACTGCCTGTCATGTGTAACTGTACTTGATTGCTTTGTGTCTTAGCATCTTCATAGCTGAATTTATGTCTTATTTTAATGACAATCATCAACTTTTGGTTGCAGCAGCTTTTCTCTACATGTGATCTCAGTACCAGCTTCTGTGGTCCGTGGCTTTATTCAAACACTTTCTTAGCTGCTCTATAACACTTATGTTATACACATATGATATGGGTTATATATGTATTATGTAATGTATAAAGTAAAATCACTGTTACTGACTTTAGCAATTAAAAATGTAATAAAACAGAACTTGTGATTGCTTTAGTACATGTTGTCAAGCAACTCACGTGTACAGGGAATTGAAAGATGCTGTGGCTGAGACAGGAAAACTTTTATGTAAACTTATCACAAGAGTTAATCAACTCAATATATATCTGTGTGTGTGTTGTGTGTGTGTGTTATAGAATTTATTTACACTGCAGTGCAAGATTATCCTACTTACAGTAGGATACGTGTTTTCTTGGATGGGAGGCAGCACACCACTGACATCAAAAGTTGCAACTTATGAGATACGGGGAAGCACACACTGTCTTTCCTGGCTACACAGAAAAGAGTCTCATTCTTGAGGAAAACTACCTAGCAAAAAAATATACAAAGCGACAAAAAAGTAAGAAAATATAAATATCAGATTTAACATAATATCAGTGTAAATTAGATTCTAAAGTTATACTATACAATGCACAAGTTATATCAACAAACAACAAATGAGGTAATGAATATTTTCTAATATATAGCTAGGATGCCTAAAATTCTCATTCCTGAATGCAATCTCAGATTTCCAAAACAGGCTTAATATACTACCACCATTTGAATGACCACCATTATGTCCCAATCACATAAAATAACATTCAGAACAGAATACCCTCAAAATAGGACCTCCCACAGGCAGAAACCCAAGAAAACCCAAGAAAACACAACAAAAGAAGCACATTATTGTTGTTGGTTATTGTTGTTTTTGTTGTTGTTGTTGTTGTTTTTTTTTCTCTCAAAAACTGGAAAGAAACCAGAACAGAAATACCAGCATGGAATTTGGGGGTAGTACGTTTATGTACGGTCAGCAATATAAATTTAAAAATAGAAAATCATATTCACATAGTGCAGGAGCCTTATTTTACATATGAAGGTATACATGAGAATTTATGGGAGGCCAAATTTAAAGACATAAACCGATTAACATGTTAGTCAATTTCACAGTAAACCAGGAAGCAGAGCAGAAATTAAAAAAAAAAAAAAAAAAAAAAAAAAAAAAAAAAAAAAAAAAAAAAAAAAACCACTTTCAATTTAGTAAGAAAAGTAACAAGTTTAAAGTTGGGGATTATAAATTGTGGCTGAAGAAATTAGCACCATGAGGGAAAAACAAAATGAAGAAGAAGAAGAGGAGGAGGAGGAAGAAGAAGAAGAGGGGGAGGAGGAGGGAAAGAAAGAAAGAAAGAAAGAACGAAAGAAAGAAATTCACTTTGAAGCAATAGTAAAAGTGCCATGAGAGTATCTCAGGAACTGATCAGATCATATCTATTGCAAGTTAAACCATGAAAAGGTACAGAATCATTGGAAAGATGCTGATTTTTAAGTATGATCTTTCCATATTTCAAGTATGACACAGCTACACATTTGCACATTTAGCTATCCTGCTTCTCAGTGGCTACTGGAGCAATGATTGAAGAGGACACAGACACTGCTCCAGGTCTTAGTAGACATTCATGTTATCCACATGAGAGTGGTGTTTTTAGGTGTAGAGAGGGAGGCTTGTAGAGTCACATAAGCTCCTGCCAGACATTTATAAGATATGGGAGTCAGGTGGACAAAAATTCACAGTTAGCTTTTCAAAGTATGATTCATGAAACAGTAAAAATGAAGCTAACACTAAAACATTACATAAGAGGTATAGATATTACAGGTGGAATATCTATGGGGGAAAGCCATGGGCCATGAACAGAGGCAAAATAAGAAATAGATTGCATATCCTGCAGCTGGCAAGGAGATCAAGAAAGGAATCCCCATGATTTGGAAGTTCACATCACAATGTAATATGATCAGGGTGCTCAATATGGAGACACAGAATTTATTATATTCTTATTAGGTCTTGTTCTTTGATTGTTCTCTCTTTTTTTTTTTCTTCTGTTCCTCCTCTTGAAAATGAACCTTTCAGCCCATGGCACTTTGCATTGAAAGAATACAGCTTACCTTAAAATTTTCTAAAGAGTTTCACAGATCAGACATTTTCTTTAGTGTCAAAGAAACTCGGGTGTTAAATTGTGTAAGAAATACAGGATGGCTGAAAATTTTAGAACTCTTGAATGGTTATTATGTACTTTAAATTTTTATTAATATGTAAATTTGAAGACATCATCATTCAAAAAGGTATATATAGTGAATGTTTGATCCCTAACTTATAAACATATTAAAAAGTGATATAATTAGGAATCTTATGGCAGTAATTAATCTCATAAACTCATGAATTAATCTATTCATGAATTATTATTGACTGAAATAACAGAAGAGAATGCATAGTTGGAGAAGAAAGTTACTGAGGTCATTCCTGCCTTTGAAGGAATGTTTTGTCCTTGGTTCACTTTACTTCCTGAACATGAGATGAAAAGCTTTGTTCCAACTCATGATCCTTGTCATGATGTTCTGCCTCATGACAGCTTAAAAGTATGAAGAACATTGATATGTAATAAAATATCTCAAACCATGAGACAAATTAATCCTTTTCATTTTTTCTCTTGTATTGGTGTCACAGTGATGGTAAATTAGTAATGTACTTTTCTTACTGAAAATTGTACTTGGATTCTATATCCATAAGACGTCTGCCACCAACATCTGCAATGTATTGTGTAAAAAGTATAATGTGTGGTTTTTCTTACTCAGGAAACTTTTTGGCTCCTGCTACTAAGAATGACAGTGTACACTAAAATGCACTGACATACTCTGTGTTGAATAAAATAGACCTCAGGTTGTGAGTTGCCTTGGTCTTTTCTAATTCACTAACCAGAAGTTACTTTGTACATATATTAAATACAACAAAAACAATAAAATGAGACTTGTTAAAATATTACTTGAAACTTTTAACTTTATGAATAGCAAGAAAACACATTACATAACATGGTAATAGGATGACTTGATATGGTTTTAAACTGAAGGTAAATTTTCAAAGTTAAAAATCTATTACCTTAGAACTTAAAAAAAAAAAAACTATTTGTTTTAAATGGAGCAATGTGACAAATATACTCAGACACTCAGTAAAGTTGAATTCACATATCCCCTCATGTGGGAGAGGTGACTATAATAGAATTGAAGTTAAGGGGAAATGTGGTTTCCTTTTTCCGGAGGCTGGGCTGAGAATCTGGTCACAGAGTTTTCTTCAGCTTTCTGGAGGCTAGCTGAGGAAGGCTCTGTCTGGAGAACCAGTCACCTGGAGGCCTCCTCAGCAGGGAGGGAGCTTTCCAGTCAGATCCCCCAGCTTGAGGGAGCTCAGGGTAGCCTTGTGCTTAGCAGGGGTTGAGACAATGGGAGGAGTCCCTTCCAGCGGGGGAAGGGCAATCAGACTAAAAGGCCAGGTAACCTACCAACTGGCACTTGTTTAAAACAAAGACAGCCAAGAGCTAGATTTTAATTCATTAAGCATTTAATCACTAGATTTAAATCACTAGAATTAATTCACTAAGCATAATGATAAAAAGAAAGACAAAGACAGGGAGCTACAGAGGGAGAAACAGGGAGTGAGCGCCCCCTGTTTTAACCGAGGGTATCTGAATTGGAAGACATTTCCAGGGCCTTGTCTCCAGCCAGCTTTAATATGTGTTTCTTCAAAGAGCCAATTTTTGACACCTTTTGGCCTGAAGTCCATGCAGATTGCTTTGGCAGTGTCTCTTCAAGGAACTAGCCTTTTTACACATTTTGGGGTCTGGTGGGCTGTTGCCAGCAGGGGATACAGTCACCTATTTCCTAGCAGCAGCATGAAGCTTACCAGAAGGGAGCTTCTCCTTCACCTACAGTCAAAGGCCCACAGGAAAATAGCTTTTTAAAATTCATTCATGTGTCTAATTCTTTTTTTTTTTAAAGTTGTTTATTTATTTATTTATTCACTTTATATCACCATTGTAGACCCCTCTCTCCTCTCCTCCTGGTCCCACCCTTCCCTCCCTCTTTCCTCTAACCCCACATCTCTGACCCCTCATAAAATGGGAGCTCCTCCCCCACCTGCCCATCCCAGCCCCTCAAGTCTTATCAGGACTGAGCACACCCTCTTTTACTGCAGCCTGGGAAGACAGGTCCTCTAAGGAGAAGTGATCAAAAAGGATGCAACAGAGTCCTTGTCAGATACAGCCCCTGCTCTCCTTCCTAGAGGATCCACATAAAGACCAAGCTGCCCATTGGGTACATATGTGTAAGGGGCCTAGGTCCAGTCCATACATGGTCCTTGGCTGGTGCTTCAGTTGTGGCAAACCTCTCTGGGCCCTGACTAGTTGACTTTGTTGGTCTTCTTGTGGATAGCCATACTACAGTTCACAAACCCAAAGAAGCTAAGTAACAAAGAGGGCCCAAGGCAGGATGATTGAATCTCACTGAGAAGGAGAAATAGAATAGATAAAGGAAGTACTTGAAAACAGGGAACAAGATAGGAGTGGGAGTACTGAGGGAAATGAGGTTAGGGATCAGATGTGGGGAGAGGAGGGACAGGAGGACAGAGCTTTCGGAGAGAGAAGAGAAACCATGGCCGTCTCTGAAACAAGCTGAAGACCTAAGATAGAGTAGGCTTCTGGGAAGACATAGGGGTGACTCTAACTGAGACCCCAAGTAACAAAGGATTTGGAGATTGAAGAGGCCACCCTCTAACCAGATAAGACTCCTAGTAGACCCCAAATTGGCCCTTCCTGATAAAGATGGAGCACAAAGAAAATGTCCAACAAACTTCTTGCCCAACACAAGACCCACACAATGGGAGCGAGACAACTCCTGACACTATTAAGGATGCTCTGCTGTGCTTGCAGAGGGGAGCCTAGCATAGCTCTCCTCTGAGAGACTCCACCCAGCAGCACTTGGAAACAGATGCTGAGACTCACAGCCAAACATTGGGCAAAGCATAGGTAGTCTTGGGAAGAGTTCAGGGAAGGACAGAAGGACCCACAGGGGACAGAAGCTCCACATGTGTCTAATTTCTATTGCACTAATAGACAGTGGAATGAAAAGAGAACCCAACTTTTGCATTCATTTCCTCAAAGTAATAATATATGTTGGATTCTTTAGAATATGAAAATAGTTGGTACTTCTTAAATACACAGAAAGTTGGATTCACATATGCACCTTGTGGTGTGACTATAATGGAATTGAAATTAGGAGAAAATAGCTGTGTATACTCCTTATGATTCATATGCCCTTTTGCCTCTATTCCATCCTTTCTCATCACATATCTAGGTCTCCTTTCTAAATGTTTAGACTTTACCTATGTGTATGCCCATTTATATATATATGGATGTATGCATTATGGCCTCAGAACAGAACATATGAGGGAGAGTACACTGGTTTTTTTTGTTTGTTTGTTTTGGAGTTTGGATCACATCACTTAATATTATACTTTCTTTGCACATGCATTTTACTGTAAGTTCCATTCTTTTATTTTTTTTTTTTTTAGAGTTGAGTAAACTCCACAATGCACATTACTCCACATTGTTATTATCCATTCAGCTGTTGATGGACACTGATGCTTGTTTCATTTTCCTGCTTGTGAGTGGAGCAGTAATAAAAATGGATGTACAACTATCTCTGGGATAAGTTATGTGGCTATTACAGTACATGCTGTATCATATAGCAATTATGTTTTTAATGTCCAAAGAACTTCAAAGTTAATTTTCACAATATTAATTGGCAGGGCTGCCAGCAGTTAACAAAGGTTCTACTTTCCCTATATGCTTTGCTACACTTCTTGACAGATTTCTTTTTTAATGCATATTTCATTTACTATAATTTATTCACATTATATCCTGATTGTTATCCCTTCCCTCTTATCTTCCCATTCCCACCTCTCCTCTCTCTTCTGCCTACTCCCCTCCCCTAGACCTTTGATAGACAGAGCCTCCTACCCCAACTGTCTGGCAATAGCCAATTAGGTCTCATCAGGATAGCCTGTACTCCCCTTCCTCTGTGTGCTCACTAGGCCATCTTGACAAGGGACAGTGACCAAATCATGGGCACCAGAATTTATAATGGTAGCCATTCTGACTAGAATGAGATAGTATCTCATAGTAAGTTTGTTTGAACATTGAGAATATCTAGTTATTTTATCAGCCCATTTGTCCACTGCCAATTTTGTTTCCTTGATGTTTGATTGTTATAATTTCTAAATCTGAAAATTAGTCCCCTGTTTGAAATATAGCTGATAGATTTTCTCCCATTCTGTGATCCTTTTTATCTGCTGGTATTTTTGGTTTTTGCTTTTGCTTTTGTTGTTGTTTTGTTTTGTTTTACTGTACATAAACTTTTAAAATCTCATGTAGTTGCATCTGTTGATCCTATTGTATTTTGCATAAAAATATATCCATAATCTACCAGTATACCACTAAATATCATGCCAATAAAAATTTTGTGCTGAATATCAAATGATATCTGAAATTCCAGAATATGATCAATAACCCAGTATAATTCTCTCACCTAAGACTATAAAAGTAGAATTGGCCCTCAATAGATTTCAGAGGATGTGACTTAAATGCTCCACCACACAACAAGGACATATGCTCCACCATGTTCATAGGAGCCTTATTCATATTAGCCAGAACCTGGAAACAGTCTAAATGGCCCTCAGTTGAAGAATGGATAAAGAAACTGTGGTACATTTTATATTATGGAATACTACTAAGCTACTAAAAACAAGGAAATCCCGAAATTTGTGGACAAATGGATGGGACTAGAAATGATCATAATGAGTGAGTTAACCCAGAAGCAGAAAGACTCACATGGTATATACCCACTTATAATTGGGAACTAGCCTAAAAGGCACATCCCATGAAAGTCTTCACTTACCAGGAGATTGGGATAGATGTGAGGACATCCTACTGAGACTCTAGGTAAGAGAAGTATAGGAGAATAGGGAAATAGAAGGACCCAGATGGTCCTAGAAACCTACAAGAAGAACATCGTGATCGGATGAATCAGGGCGTGGGGGGGTTCTGCTCAAATATTGTACTAACCAAGGACAATACAATAGTAAACATCGAACCCCTACTCTAATCTAGGTAATGGACAGGACATTCTCCACAGTTATGTGGAGAGTGGGGAATGACGTTGACATGAACTCTGGTGCTCCATATTTGACCACCTCCCCTTGGTGGGGAGACCTGGTGGTACTCAAAGAAAGAATAAGCAGGCTACCAAGATGAGACTTGATAGCCTATGACTTTATAGTGGGAGAGGAGGTCGCCACTGGTCGTAGACCCGTGGGAGGGGAATAGAGTGAAAGCAGGAAGGAGGGAGGAATGGGAGGATATAAGCGATGGGATAATAATTGAGTTGTAATCTGAATTAATTAATAAAATTAAAATAAAAAACAGTCATTTGTTAAGGAACTTTTAAACAAAGATTTACTGAGGATAAACTTTTGAATGCCACTGCTCTTAGGTCAACCATAGTTTCTCCTGACCATATTACATGGTCCACTTCAAGATGATACTCCAAACTGACATTCAAAACTTCCTGCCAGGTGGATTTGTGCCTGAAAGTTCTATTCATTGGCAGCCCTTTATCTGTGTTCTTTAATCACTTACCTCATCATCAGTGTCACATTTCTGCACAAGTACCTGCCCTGTGTTTTTATTAAATATTAACTCCTTTTTTCTTTGTAAGTTTATTCACTTTACATCTTGGTCATAGCTCCATCCCTCCTCCACTTCCAATCCCACCCTCTCCCCCTCTACTCAGGAAAGGGGAGCTCCCCTTCCCATCCACTCCAGCTCATCAAATAACATCAGCACATGTCCTCTTCTCGGTGGCAAATCCCACCAGGGGGAAGTGATAACAAACATTTGGAAACAAAGTCCATGTCAGAGATAGCCTTCACTCTCATTATTCAACATTAACTCTTAATATTCTATTAGCTCAATCATTTGGGGCTGTTTTGTACTTGGCATATCTGGTTTGTATGTGAAATAAAATGTGTCAACTGTTACAGATTTTAACAATCAATATTGGAATGGAGATGGCAGATTAGGTTCTCCTGCATATGGTAAATGAAGTTTAAGAATAGCAAATTAGTCTAAAGAGACAAAGATCCATAAAATATCTGAGTTCAGAGAGGAGATAAGACACACACGAGAGAGAGAGAGAGAGAGAGAGAGAGAGAGAGAGAGAGAGAGAGAGAGAGAGAGAGAGAGAGAGAGAGGAGAGATCGAGACGTGAGAGGAGAGAGAGCGGAGAGGAGAGGAGAGGCGAGAGAGAGAGAGAGAAGAAACAGAAGGCCAATTCAGCACAAAGTGCAAAGCAAAACATCAATTGTGGCTTGACTCCCCAAAGTTTTGGAGATATGAGAAATAGAACAACTGAAAATTAAAATGCACTGAAGATACAATCATGATATAATTATTTATGCAAATATGTATTCATCATTGTTAAGTAAGCAGTATTTCTTATAGAGTATCTCCAGTATCTTTGTATTTTTTTTCTTGTACCTAAAGAGCTCTAAATATGTAAAAATACTTGATTTCCAAAACATAGTTCTTCATATTTTGTGAAAGTACATTTTGATCAATAGTTAACTTAGAACTTTCGAAATACATTCAAGGCACGCTTTTCTACTTAGCTTTTATTTTATATTAATATAAAATGTTTGTACTTAAATAGTCATTTTTCCTTGGTGTTTTACTTGTTTATGGTACTTTTATAGATAAACTGGTTTAAGCTTGTACTGTGACCTGTAAAATATTCCCAGGAGTACCACTTTTGTTGTATAATGAACCTCACTTTAATAATGGGCTTTAGGTAAATTCCACCTAAGGGCCACTGTTTCCAAAGTTTTTTCCTTAGATTTGGTGGAATGGTATTTTTTTCTTTACATTGTCATCCTCCCCCCAAAAAGAGATGACAGCATGTCACATATATTCCCCAAACCACAAAATGATTAGTGATGTTTCAGACAAAGAAATTTCAAAGATTGGAATGCCCCCACCAAAAACCTCCAATTAAAACACACATGATCAGAGTTTCTGGTTCCTGGTTCACCTCATTGCTATACTGGTTTCAGGCAGCAACCTAGGAATCTTTAGTTACTGATGTGATGCAGGTGCCCTCAATGGAATCAATGGATGAATTCAGTAAGAGATGGGCAAACAGATGACTAGGTGTCTAAAATGCCTTGATATTTGGGAAAGATGAAGAAAAGCAGAAGAATATAATTAGGACTCCAGGAATTAGAATCGATTTTCAAAATGTGCTGTCTTCTTCTACTTCTTCTGTTGCCTTTTTTCTTCTCTTCTTCCTTCTCCTTCTTCTCTTTTCTTCTTTCTGTTTCAGCTCCCTTAAAAGACCAGGCCATAGTGGAAAACAGTCTGGCACCATAAGAAAGATTTTATCTTCAAGTTACCTATAGTATCTTATAAATCAAACATGTATTTATTGGCGTTTGTTTCATGTTTTATATGACCTATAACTGATGTGAGCAAAGACTGAAAAGTTATATTTTTGAGCAAACTATAAATTGTTTCCCTCTCTCCTCTCCTCTCCTTCTCCTACTTCCTTGGGGGTTACATTGGATCTGTAATTAACATTTATAAAATAGTCATTTTCAAAATATTGTCTACTAACCCATAAGATTCATGTGTCTCCCCGTTTCCTATTGTTTCCTATCGTTTTTATTTCCTCCTTCATAGATTTGAAAGTTTCACTGCAGAGGTCCTTTACTTCTTTGGTTAGGTCTATTCTTATTTTCTTCGAGATTTCAAGGAATGGGAGTGTGTCCATGGTCTCCTCTATATATACAGTTTGTTGGTTGTATATAGAAAAGGTACTGATTTGCTCAAGTTGATTCTGTATCCTGTCACATTGATCTATTTACTTGGATGAAAAAACTTCTGGAAGTTTTAGTTTAGGACTTGTGTTATCTTTAACATGTCTTCTGCAAATAGCAAAAGTTTGATTCTTGTGTTTCTACTTATATTTCTTTAATTTCTTTCACTTGTCTTACTGCTTCAGGCACTACTAACAAGCACAGCATTGAAAAGGAGTAGGGAGAGTGGAAATTCCTGTTTGGTTTCAGCTTCAGTGAGATTACTGCAACCTTTCCTCCATTCAGGATGTTGGCTGTGGGTTTCTCATATATAGATTAGTTTTGATTTTATCCATCCTTACATCCTCTGGGATTTTTATCATTAAATATTTAGGTTCAATTATTTGTCTTATTATTATATATTATTATAATTAAATAGTTTTATTATTTCTTGCTGTCAACTAGGTTTGGATTTGAGTTGTTCTTATTTTTCCAAATTACTGAGTTCCATCATCAAGTCATGTGTTAATGTTCTTGTTCCTTAGTATAGCCACAAAGAGCTATAAATTTCCTTGATAAATCTTTCAATGTGTCCTTGAGGTTATGTTTTCATCCATGTAGTTCCAGGAAACCTTTCCTTGATTTTTTTCCTTACATTCATTATTAATGAATTGTTAAATCTCCACAAGTGTATTTACTGAAGATTTGTTTGCTGTCAATCTGTTAAATTGCACTGTGGTCAGTGGAGACACAAGGAATCATTTCAGTCTCTGAATCTGTAACAATTTTAGGTCCCAGAATATGGTCTGTTTTAGAACAGCTTCCATGCTTTTCTGCTGAATAGAATGTGTATTCTTTCGTGTTTGGGTGGAATACTTTGTGTTTATCTGTCCGGTCCCTTTACTTTATTTCAATTAACTCATATGTTTAATTTTGCCCACATGATCTGTCTATTTTAGGAAGTGGGAAATTGAAATTACCTATTATTAATGGGTTGATATTAATCTGTGTCATCAATCCAGTTGAGTATACACATCTGTATATATAAACATATATATAATGAAATTGTGTACCACAGAGTTTGGTGCATATATGTTTAGTGTCTTCTAAGAAGACAGTAGTGTCTCAAGTAACTGTTCCATTAATTAGAATGATGTCTGCCTATATAACTTTTTCGACTTAGTTTTAGTTTGAAGTCTTTTTCTCAAATAATAGGATAACAACACCTACTTGCTTCCTAGTCCCATTTGATAATTTTATCCATCCTTTTACTCTTAAGGTGAAGCCAACCTTTAAAGCTGTGATTCTTTTAGACAGAATACCATTGAATTTTGTTTCTTGGTATATTTAGCCAGCTTTTGTTTTCAGTTGGATAATAGAGGCCACTAATATTCAAAATTATTGAAATTATTAGTCACAGTCATTGTTTGATGGAATTCTGGTGATTTTGGTTACTTTGTGGCATTGTTTTAATGATTTTGGGTTTATATTTCTTTAGAATCTCTCTGCTATGCTCATTCTTTTCTTCTGCCTGAAACATTGCTTCCTGTATTTTGTTTGGTTTGTTGGATATAAATTTTTAAACAGTTTATATGATGGAAAGGATTTCTTTCTCCTTCAACTATGGTAGGTTGATTTGCTGGATATATTAGTCTAGGTTTGTAATGACAGTATTTGGGAACATTTAGCTCCTGGCTTTTCTGGCTTCAAATTTTCCATTGAGAAACCATCAGTTATTGTTTCATTTACATGGGACTTTTTTTTGTTGTTTTCCTCATTTGTAGCTTTAATATTATACTGTATACTTAAGTGTTCTATGGTATGCTACGTATATTTTCTTTTTAGGTCTTATTTGGTGCTTCCAGTATGTATATGGGTTTGTTTTTCCACAATGTTTTTGGTTTTGCTTTTTATTGTGTCTTATATTTCCTGCACTATTCTGTTCTTCATATTTGTTTCAGGTCCTCTACTTTGAGTCCTAATATTCTATCTTTTCTTTAAAAGGGTACATTGTCCGAACCACAAATTCATGAACTAGACAACAGATTTTACTAGATATGTATTCTACTTGTAAGGTTTTGAAATTTCTAGTTGAATCACTTGGGTTTTTCAATTCTATTTTCATTTCAGCTGTCTTCAATTTTTGTTTTTGTTGAATTCCATTCTCAAATTCTGGATTACCTTTGTCATTTCCCATCAGCCTTATGTTTGTGTATTTGGAGGGGATCACTTAGGTATTCATTATCCTTAAATTCTAACTTCTTTGAGCTTGTCCTCACCCATCTCTTTTGGTATTTTTCAAGACATGGTTTCTCTGTGTAGTGTTGGGCTGTCCTGGAACTCACTCTGAAAACTAGGCTTGGCCTGCCGCTGTTTTTCATGTGATGAGATTATAGGCATGCACCACCATTGCCCAGCTATTCACCTCTCATAACAATAAAAATATCTCTCCCTAAGATAGAATTTTCTTGAAAGATGGAGGTTTTGTAAATATAAAACAATACCAACGTGATAAATTCATTATAAAGTTTGGGCCAGTACAAAATTCTCTCTGAAGGTTCAGAGTTGGGGAACATTACAGCAATAATAGTAATTGTGACATATTTTGGTAAATCCCTTCATGTTATGTACCTGCTTATTTTTCTTGAATATAGTTTAACATAGTTTAACAATCTCCCAGAAATAACATTTTCACTTTTACATATTGTTGACAAGCTCACTAACATTTTAAAGTGTTTTCATATTATATATTTGTGAGGAAGAGTAACCTGTGGCTTCATTAAACGTGGTCTTGAATATGGAGTCATTGCAAATAAACTTGAAACTAGAGAAGTGAATTCTTTCCCTTTCATGTTTGGCAGAATTCAACAGTGAAACTGTATGGATCCTGAAGTTGTACTATATGAAGACTTACAAAGTAAATTTCATAAACAGATGTTAGATTGTCTATTTAAGAGTAGATTATAGCCTTGTAAAAACTGGTCCTCTTCCGTAACTTTTAATGTTATTAATTGAAATAAAATTACCTCACTTTCCTCCACATCTATGCATTCTAGCAACCCTCTCTGGAAACCCTCCATGTCCCTTTCACTCTTAATTTGACAGCCTTTTGATTGTTATCATTGCATAAGTATATACATGTTGTTAAGCATGTTTCTTCATGAGACTTAGATACATTCAAAATGTTATCTTTTCAGAATTTGGTGAGTATTTAATGAAATCCTTAATTATGTCTTTTACTGTGTTCATTATTGGTCTTTTTCTCAGCAGTGTGGTTAGGACAGAACTGTTTCAATTTTATTATTTCTCAGAAGTGGGGATTTAAAAGACAGTACCTGTTCCTGTAGGTTTATTCCTTAAAGTTTATTTCCTTTTGTTTACACTAACTCTCTAAATGTAATTTTTAAAATTATTTATAGACAATATAATCATTTCTTCATGTCATATATTTTGCCACGATCTCACTATTACTTGAAACCGTGTGAGCAATATAAGATATTATTGCAATCTTTTTCTAAGTAGAAAGTTTCAATTTGTGATTAGCCTTCACTCTAAAATAAACCTTTACAAATTCTTAAAATTTCTCATTTCCACTATTTTAAAATGTTTGATTTTTCTCAAAACATTGCTCCTTAAGTCTAGCTTCAACTCATGCTCAGAAATCTGTTATTTTATAATTTGAAGAAATTTCAAATTTCTATTTTGTTTAGTCAAGTTTAATTCAGCTATAATAAAAAAATATACTTTCTAGGAGATGAAGACCAAATATCTTAGTTTTACAATGAAGCTTAGTTGTTTAAGTGTTAAGATGTTTTTAGGTCTAGATAGATGCTTTTAAGTTGATAATGACAAGATGTGATGGAGATTGATTTACATTCAGAATTTTAGATGCACCAAGATAGGAAAGATGTTTTCTTCAAGGCTGTCAAGTGTGTGTGTGTGTGTGTGTGTGTATGTATATATATATATATATATATATATATATATATATATATATATATATATATATGTAAAAATTTTTAAATAAATGATCCAGATTAGAAAAACAGCTATTGGCAGTGGAACGTGAGAAGAGGCAGACCCAAGAGCTAGGAGGTGGACTAACAGGAGTTGATGCATCTGCCCGGGGTCTGAGAGAGCTAACCATTCTCTACTACTCACTACCCCCCTTTCACAACTCTTCTGATTTATGCTGGAGAACCCAAGACATCTGTCATGTCAAAGCTCATCCTTTACTTATCTATGTTCTTTTCTAGAATCTCACTTCCTTTCTTAAATGTTTTACCACATATCTAATTTCAGATATCATCTGGTGAAGCTGTAAAAATCATATTATATATATATATATATACACACACACACACATACATAGAACTTAAATGTAAATGAAATCTTATAATAAAAATACAAAAAATAAAATATATACTTTGCATGATCTTTAAAGTTGTCAATTTGTTAACATTTTAGTTTTTCATAAAATGTGTTTTGTTCTAAGGTGTAGAGGGAGAAAAATATGTGCATGGACAATGTGTGTACAATACAGAAACAGACATACACTATATACTTTTCTGGAAATTTCATGAGTGATTTATTAAGGGAAAATAACTTTCATTTAGCCAAGGCTGGCCAGTACCTCAAGATTCTCTTGCCTCTTCTAAATGCACAGATAATAGGACATATGCTGGTACAAATTTTAATTTCATGATTCTTTTCTTAAGGAAAAAAAATCCATACAGAATTGCTCATTCAATTTCAAACTTTTCACTAGAAAACCTGTGGCTCGGCAAGAGTGCTTGCTCCATGCCTGAAAGCTGAATTTGATCTCTGGTACCAACAAGGTGGCAAAGTAGTGTATACACCACATATTCACTCTCTAAATGTAATTTTAAAATTACAATGTGCATATTACAGACTTAATGTCATTTCTACATGTCATACATGTTGCTACTATATGTCACTGCTACTTGATACTGTTTATGAGTAACACAAGGTAGCATCATCTTGCATAGCAATCTTTTTCTAAATTCTTGAATATCACATCCAAGTGCTCAAAGTCTTTTTCTGACTTTTAGACTCCAAAGGTCTTGGTATAATCTGTGCCTTTCTTCTTATAGACAAGTGAAGATATTTTACCTTAATTTTTAATAAAGTGTTTCCTTTGCAAAGCCTAAGAAACAGCAACTTCACGGTTAATGTGTTTGACGTTTTAATTAGGATTATGCAATTCTGTTAAGAGACAGGTCTTAACCATATCACACAGCAGACCAGCCACATGTGAGGATATAAACAGTAAAGGACATACAATTGGGCTTTATATATTGTACAGAAGAGACATCTGCTTTTAACCACCTAACCTCTCTTGACCTCATAATGGGATGCTTTCCCTTTGTAGAATACATTACCAATCTCATGTATTTAAAAGAGAAAACTTCACCTCTGTGATCATTCTGACATTCATTTAACCACTAGTGTAAAAAAAAAAAAAAAAAAAAGAGGGGAGACTGGCTTCATGTAGAGGTTATTCAACTAGTTAATAGGGCTTTTTCTATAGATTCAAATTATACCATATGTTGATAACCCTGGTTTGGGTCCATAGATAATGACAGTGTACCACCATAAGGATGACTGACAGAATAATGAAAGGCAACAGTATCAAAGAGAAAATAAGGTTCAAGTACAAGTGTAGAAAATGTTATACTTTGGACACTTGGGCTGCATGTCCCACATATAAACACAAGGTTCAAATTTTATTATTTCTCCTAAACTATGGTGCTTTGAATGAAAATGGGCCCCATAGGGTCATAGGGAGTGGTATTACTTGAAAGGATTACTGCATGTGGCCTTCTTGGGCGAAGTGTGTCACTTTGGTGTGGGCTTTGAGGTTGCAAATGTTCACGCCAGGTCCAGTGATTCACTCTCCCTTTCTTCTCAGCTCCTTCTCCAGTGCCAGGTCTGCCTGCATGACACCATGCTTCCCACAGTAACAATGGGCTAACATCTGAACCTATAAGCCAGTCCCAACTAAATGCTCTTCTGTGTAAGAGCTGCTGAGGTCATGGTGTCTCTTCAAGCAGTAGAAACCAAAAAACAGAAGTGGTTTTTGTTTTGTTTTGTTTTTTTTTTTTTTAAATAAACTCCTGTCAACTATAATCCTCATTTTTCCAAGTGGTTACGTGGCCTCAGTAGTATTTACTTATTGGTGTTTTGCCTACACCTATATCTGTGTGAGGATGTCAGATCTCTGGATCTGAAGTCACACAGTTGTGAGCTCCCATGTGGGTATTAGGAACTGAACCCAGGTCGTTTGGAAGAGCAGCCAGTGCTTTTTAAAAAATATATTTTATTAATTTCTTCATATTACATCTCAATTATTAGCCCATACCTTGAATCCTCCCATTCTTCCCTCCCTCCCACTTTCCCCCAACTCCCCTCCTGTAAGTCTGTGACTGAGGGGGACCTCCTCCCCCTGTATATGCTCATAGGGTATCAACCACTGAGCCATCTCTGCAGCCCCAACATAAGCCTTGTAATTTCTGAAAACTTGTTCGACAGCCCAAACGTCTAGATGAGGAAAGGGAAGTAAAAAATAAATAGGGCATCTCAGAGATGATTGAGGATGACCTGACTGCTTTATGATTCTTACCCAATTCACAACTGATACTAGTTTTAATATGACTTCAGTTCATCCTGTAAGAGGTCACACATTAGTGGCTTACTCTTTGGTGTGGCAATGTTAAAACAGAATCTTTTATGAGGTGGAGCCTGGGTCAGGTGGTTGGGTCTCTAAGAAGACATCCTCAGAAAGGCTGAGTATTTCCCATGGGACCCAAGTTAGTTCGTCAAAAGTAATTGTTATAAAAGAACAAGATTACTCCTTCAACACCCATTCTCTGTCCTCTTGACTCACTATGCAATCTGTTACTCTAACAATACATTTCTTTGATGGTAATGCCATTTACCATAAAAATAATCAGAACCCAGTGGAAATTAAAGCCATTCTTGGCCTTTGGAGATTTCAGTTAAAGAAGCTATTCAGTCTAAAACATTTTCTTATAGCTATAGAGAACACACTAATAAGTTGAAAAGCATAACTGAAATCTCTTAGTTCAATCTTACCATTTTATGTTTACATATTTATTAACTTGTGGTACCAACACCGTAGATACTGTTAACACTATAGGAAATGAGGCACAGAGTAATTTCCTCATGTTATAATTTAGGCCATTTTGCCATATTTAATTCAAAGCATTTATCCCTGATGCCACTACCTCTAGGACATGTGGAACATGAGATTGCCACATAGGTGGCAGAGTCAGAGCTATAAGCTCAAGGCCAGCCTGGGTCCCACAATAAGACCTCTTTCAAACAAACAAACAAAGCAAGCAAAAATCAAAAAACCAAACACAATTACAATGTGTTTGTATTATTTTAGACTGAATTTCTTATTACCACAATAGGATGTAGACACAAAATTTTAATGAATTACTCTCTCTTGAATATTTCATATTAACACAGTTTAATAATAACTTACCTATTTAGCCACTATTTGGGCATAATTCCTGAATTTATCTTTCCATCATTCTATATTAACCATACATCCATCTAAATATCTTAGTATGCACCCAATTTATTTTCTTACATTTTTATTAATTCATTCATATTACATCTCACTAGTTATCCCATCCCTTGTATCCTCCCATTCCTCCCTCCCTCCCGTTTTCCCCCTACTTCCCTCCCCTATGACTGTGACTGAGGGGGACCTCCTCTCCCAGTATATGCTCATAGGGTATCAAGTCTCTTCTGGTAGCCTGCTATCTTTCCTCAGTGCCACCAGGCCTCTCCATCAAAGGGACGTGGTCAAATATGGGGCAACAGAGTTCCTGTGAAAGCCAGTCCCCCACTCTCCACTCAACGGTGGAGAATGTCCTGTCCATTGGCTAGATCTGGGTAGGGGTTTGATGTTTACTGCACGTATAGTCCTTGGCTGGTGCCATAGTTTGAGCAGAACCCTTGGGCCCAGATCCGCCCATCATAATGTTCTTCTTGTAGGTTTCTAGGACCCTCTGGATCCTTCTATTTTCCTATTCTCCCATACTTCTCTCATCTAGAGTCCCAATAGGATGTCCTCACCTCTATCCCACTTTCCTGATAAGTAAAGACTTTCATGGGACATGCCCCTTGGGCTAGTGTCCAGATATAAGTGAGTATATACCATTTGAGTCTTTCTGCTTCTGGATTAACTCAATATAATTCCAATTTTATATACTCTGTTCTTTGTCCTTCATTTTCAACTCCTACTTCTATAAGAGAACATTAACACATCTTCAGCAGTACCATTAATCTATACATAATTGTGTCATTTTTTACATAGTTTCAATCATTTTGTTTGTTTGTTTTTGGAGACAGCGTTTGTCTGTGTAGCTCTGGCTGTACTGGAACTCTATCTGTAGACCATTGGTCTCACACTCAGAGGTCCACCTGGATCTGCCTCAGAGGCGCTGGGATTTAAGGTGTGAGGCAGTACTGCCTGGCCCGTCTCAACCTCTATTTTATCTTATTACTTAGATTATCCTTAATAATTTACTACTTGGCCTGTCTCAAACTTTGTTTTTTGTTGGTTTGTTTGTTTTTTTACCTTATTCCTTAGATTATCCTTCATAATTTCAAGTCCCTTCCAATTTTTGAGCATTTGTTGTATTCATATAGCAAGTCTTACCTTTGATTAAAGTCAAACCCCGAACCCTATTCAATGATAGCATGTAGGCACAATTTGAAACACTCAACGCACTATTTTTGGAAGTGCTGTAAATTTTAAAGGGGTCCAAACTGGAAAAATTGGTGACTATGGGTTGTTCCTAGCAGCTGTATCTTGCCACAACACCTTTTGTCTGTCTCTATACCCTTCCTGTGTGCTGCCATGTTGCTACTGCCATGGGCTTCCTTCATGTTCAATTTTCTCACCACAGCCCCAGAAATAATGGAATCAGCAACTATGAACTAAACCCTGAGAATTGAAGACAAGTGATTTTAAAAAAGGATATTCTCCATTTAAATGATATCCTGTCATTTAAACATGATAAACTTGACATAGTTAATGGCAATAAAAATGTTACATGGGAGCCGGGAGTGGTGGCACACGGCTTTAATCCCAGCACTCGGGAGGCAGAGGCAGTCGTATCACTGTGAACTCGAGGCTAGCCTGGTCTACAAAGTGAGTTTAGGATAGCCAAGGCTACACAGAGAGACGCTGTCTCAAAAAAGTTACATGGTTTACTAAACTAAAAATATCCATGACAATCTGTCTTTCACAGCATTACTATTAATGAGCTATTTGTGTCCCTCTTTAAAACTATCCCTTCTTGTATATGCAAGATCTATAACTTAGAAATATTCCTCTTTTTTCCACAATGTTCCCTTCTTTTATTAGGCCCATTACAAAATCAGTTTCCTTGCAAATTTTAAAAACAAAAAACAATACTCAAGAGATAATGTTTAAACCTCACTCAGAGGAGGAAATAGAACAGACAGCGGTAGTGGTTAAAGAATAGGAACAAGATAAAAGAAGGAATGCAGAGAGATATTAGGGTGGAGATCAGACCTGGGGAAAGCAGGGGCCCGGAGGACAGCAGGCCTGTAGAGAAAAAAAGGACTGTTGGTAGGGACATCTCTGTGACAAGTTGGACACCTAAGTCACGGTAGGATTCTTGAAGAATATGAGAGGGACTCTAGCTGAGACTCCTAATAGCACGGGTCATGGACACCCTCTAAATAGACAAAACTCTTAGTAGAGGGAGGGGCACACCAACCCACCTACAAAAACTTCAAGCCAAAATTGCCTTGCCTATAAGACATACAGGGGTAAAGAATAACAGACAGAGCAGAGATTGAGAGAATGTTCAGTCAGTGCCAGGCACAACCCAAGACCCAGCACATGGCAGAGAGCTAACCCCTGACTCAGCCAAACATTGGGCAAGGCATAGGGATCTTGTGGAAAAGTTTGGAGAAGGATAAAAGGACTTGCGAGATGACAGGAGCTCCACAAGAAGACCTAAAGAGCCAACTAACCAGAGCACAAAGGGGCTTGCTGAGACTGAACCACAAACCAAGGTCCATGTATGGACTAAACCTAGTACCCAGTGGGCAGCTCAAATTTCATGTGGGTCCTCTAGTAAATCCCTGACATGGAGGGTTCTGTTGATAGCTTTTTGATGCCTTCCCTATGATAGGACTGCTTTGCCAGGCCACAGAGGCAGAGGACAAACTCAATGCTCATAAGGCTTGATGAGCTAGGGTACGTAGGTAGGGGGCTCCCTTTTTTTGAGGAACAGGGGAGGAGGGATGGGGGAGGGTGGAGGGAGGGTGGGACTGGTAGGAGAGAACCGAGGGGGTATGACTGGGATATAAAGTGTATAAATAAAGAAACAAACAAATCCCATTTTCATATGCCACTTTTAAGAGTTGTCTTCTGAGTGGTTGGGTTAATAATATGGTACAGTGAGCTCACTTCAAAACAAAACGATTAAATTTTTAGATAACTGAACATACAAAGAGTATACTTATTTACATGAGAATTGTATTTAATTTTGATTAAAATTTCTCTACAACTTTACTGAATACCAACTCTAATTCCTTTCACCTAGCTAACCAGTACATTCTGATCCAGGTCACATGTACAGCTAGCTATACCTTAATCTTAACAACTCTTCTTTAATGACTTACTAAGGAACTACTATATTTGATGGTCCTTTCTTATTTAGTCTACTGCCTACCAAAAGAAGATTTTTCTTCTTCTTCTCTTTTAATGGTTCTTTACATAACTGACCAGCTAAGTAAGTATCAGCATGTTCCAGGGTTCACTTCTACTTCTAATTCCTATATTGAATTATTTTATCTGCCTCGTTTTGAAATACCATAAATACAAGGAAGAATGTTATAATTCTCAAGGGCATTTTATTGAAGGCACCAGCCTTTGGGGAGCAGCTCTAAAGTAAAGGCTGTTTTATACTCACCACTGACAACAAATAAAGACATCTAAAAAAAAAATCTGTCTTTATCAAAAATAAATTTTACTCAGGGGATAATTTACTGTGAGACACAATGTTTCTACACAAAGTAACTTTAGAGGTATAAATTCACATTAAATTAGAAATTGTCACAAATACAATACTTTAGAATAGACAAATGTACCACCATAAGAAAATGTAATAAAAATTGAAACTATTCTTAAAATAATTACCAGAATAATACTTGTTAATCATAGGTGTAAAAGTGCACTGTATATAGGTAAAAATAAAAAAAAAAAGAGTAAGAATCATAAAAAAATGTATATCTGGTAATATAAAATTATTAATAAAAGCTTATATTGTTAAGTTATACTTTCTTAGATATATAAACCAAGTAATGAGAAATTATGGACACTGTTGAGAAGAAAATAATTTATTATATATGCAATAAGCTATTATAACCTATTTCCAAACATTAATTTGAAGATATATAATTTTTAATGCTTTCAAGGTTGTTACGCACAGTTCCATAGTCCAGATGGTTAATTTCTTCTCTCAAAGTTGCACAGTACTTGAAAGATACAGAATTCAGAAGGAACCTAAAATACCACAAAATCCCATTAAAATGTAATTATAATAATTCAGTTAACTAACTTTAAGAAGTCCAAATATTTATAAATAGAAAATTAGTGAATCATGTCAGCACAACAAAATGTATGTAAATAACTGCTACTTACACTTAAAATATTTCAATTGTAAGTACCAACGGACAACAATCTCAATTTTGGTAAGTTCTACTCTTAGAATGACAAATAGAATTTTGAGTAGTTTTATAGCACTTATAATAGCAACGTTTCCCACAATTATTGAGGCTATTATTTTTTTTTCTAAAACAATGTTGGAAGACAAACTTAATAGTCAATGGCCAATCAGTTTAACAAAAAAACATCAAATTTGTCTGTGGTCCTGTTACTAAGGGAACCTTTCAAATTATATTACTGGACATTATTCCAAGTGATTCTGATTTATTAGCTCTAAGATAGAGTCTAGACTCTAGATATATTTTTACATAGACTATATTCCTTGGTGGTTCTCTCTATATTAATAATGCACTAGAATCAAATTCTAAGATAGAAAAATGAGCATCAACAGGTATTCATTATTCATATTTTCAAGTTCTCAGGTCCTATATGTGCAGAATTTAGGACTGATAATTCTAGTTATCATATAGCCTGGAAGCATTGCTCTTATTTCTACAAAATAATTTACTAAGCTACATGAAGCCTAACATGTCTTATCGTGTGTGTGTGTGTGTGTGTGTGTGTGTGTGTGTGTGTGTGTGTGTGGTTTCTGGATTTTTTTTTTTAAACAGAGTAAGGGAAATCTTCCCATATGTCAAGGACATTTCAGTTAGACTTTCGATACGAAATCTGTTACTCTATCTTCAGATTTTTATTGAAATCTCCTTAGTATTCAAGATATTTAATACTAAAAGAAAAGAGATCTTTTCTCAGTCAAATATTAGAACATATTATATAGAACAACTGTGATGGACAGCTTTAACTGTCACTATGACAGAATACTGGATTGCCTGGGCAAACAGTCTTAATAAAACATTATCTAGACCATGTTGGTCTAAGGGCATAACATAGTCTTGATTGTTCGCTGATGTAAGATGCAGCCAATTGTGGGCAACATCATTCCTTAGGAGAGAGGGCCCTGAACCATGTAAGATAGCAAGCTATGGGGTTTATACTCTTTCTGTTCTTTACTGGATATTACAGATTAAATTCATGCCTTGACTCCCCCATAACTATGTAACCTGAAATTGTACGACAAATAAACCCTTCCTTCCCTAAGTTGCTTTTTTTGACGGATTTGTCACAGCAACAAAAATGAAACTACAACACCACCGAAATGTGATAAATCATAAAACAGAATGCATGTTCCTGAATTAGATTGAGGAAATTCATATATACAACAAATATTACCATATTCTGTGGTAAAGCAAATGTATACAAGTGACCTGATTCACTAACTTTCCCTGAAAAAAAAATTTCCTTGATTATATAACATAGAAAACTAAGCAGTGCATCTAAAATACATGTAAAATGTTTGTCCAGGATACAAAATTAATTAAAGAAATGTTTCCTTTGAATGCAATATAAAAAGTATTGCTTAATCTGGATGAATGGTAGAAAGTATTTCTAGAAAACAAAGCAAAACCACTGCCCCAAAAAGGATACAAGAAAGGATACACTTGTATGACAGTATTACAGCAGTTTTTACGCAGGAATGCTTCTAAAGAAGAACAGCAGAATGTAGTTTATTGTTTTCTAATCTTTAGCAATATTTATAAACAACTTACTAAAATACAGACTGAGATATCTGTCTTGAAAGCAAACTTAAATATTCCCATGAGCTTACAGAGATTAAACCATAACCAAATATTTCTATTTTGATAGTTTTTTAAAGCTAAACAGAAAATGTGACTAATTATTTTCCTGTTCTTCCAGGTTCTAAGTGTAGGATAATTAAACATAAAATACCTCTAATTGGAAGCCTACCAATAAGAAACATCTGAAAAGGACTCTTCCACTGATTGCTCTATGTAACATAACTTAAGAATTTAAAATCAGTAATTCCACCACTTGAAATCATTTATTCTTTCATTTAAGTAGTGAAATGTAACTGTTCCAAACAAATTTTGCCTCAAAATCATAATTTTGTAAAGAATGTTAACAATTTTAAATAATAGCATTGTAGAATTTTAAGTAACTATTTTCATTCATACCAAAACCCACACTGTTACCTATGAACTCAATGACTATGCAATTTGTCCAGTGCCAATGGACAGCCAACAAGCACTGGCTTGCCAGATATTGTTCTTTGCAATACTTGTAATTACTACATGCTGAGAAATCCTTTAGTGACAGAATAAATGCGACTACTGGTCATCTACTCTTGGAGGGAAGAGCCATCAACCTGTTTTTAATTAAACTCTCAGAGTGATTACAATATGGATTAAAATTGAAACCATCATGCAGGAAATAGAGCAAAATAACCAATATATTCTCTTCTATAAAATTCTTTAAAATTGTTAGATACAAACTTATTCCATAATTACAATTTTGAATTAAATGAGAATGAACTGTATACATAGAAACTTTCTTCAAACCTATAAAATGTCTGAATTAGTAAACTGTAACACTTTTATGCTTCCTTACATTTACTCCAAGAATTGTCTTATCTTTTAATGCTTTATCCACACTTACCCTTATTCATTTTTATCACTTTCGTTTTCCTTCTTTGGAATCTTGTTTTGGTCTAGCAGATCGAGCAAACTGCTAATATCTTAAAATTAAGGCCTCCATAGTAAAGCTGAAACTGATTTTTTTTTTTTAAACCATCAAGATCTAATACACAGGAATATACACTATATAGTATTAATATCTAATATAGAATGAAAAATATTCTATTTCTTGGATGATTTTCATAAATTGAAGGAAAATAAAAATATCTGCCTTTCTTTCTAACTGTGGCTTTTCTTGTCTGTATTTTCACTGATTTCTAATTTAAAACTTGAATTCAATACTACAAGACAGTTATGAATTGATATATTTTGGTCACTGAAATATGAAAGTAGAAATGTGAATTGTAATAAAACTATAGTAGAAGCCCTTCCAGTAACTTCCAGTATATTTCTAGTTACTATGCCTTGAGCCTAACAAAGGAAATAATTTAGAAATGAATAAATGTACAAATTTAGCCAAATTTTACATTGTTAAAGTTATATTATTTTCCAATAATGGTTAAGTAAGTTTTCTTCTAATTGAGCTAAGGCATGTTTAACTGTTAAGTAACAACTCAAGCTTGAACAATAACTGTTGACATTATTATAAATGATAACTTGATTTAATTATTATATTCTACTGCTAAAATGCATATGGTTTTAGGACGGATGGTTTAAAGGATACAACCACCATAGGTTTCCCGAAAAGAACATAGCCATTAGCTTCTTTTAAGGCTTTAGCCGCTGCTTTTTCATTTGGAAGCCCAATGAAAGCTTGTCCTTTCATGCGTCCTTCTCTCATTAAGCGGATGTCAAACCTACAAACACACAAACAAAAAAGCCTAGTTATTCTGATTTAATGCACATCAATTTTAAAACCAAGTATCGACGTTCTTAACAATCCAATATTTTCCTATATCAAAGTAACAACAGAACTATTAGTAAACTTAATTTAGGTATTTTGAAATTCTGTTTTGAATACAAGTAACAATCATGTTATCCTCATAATTTTAAAATTATACCACTAAGAAGAATAAAAGCAAAAATCTTACTATGTTGTACTATGATCCAGGGTTTGAGTAGAGTTATACTCTCAGGAAAGCAAACTAAAATTATTTTTTTGTTTGTTTCTTTTGTTTTGTTTTTCTGGACAGAGTTTCTCTGTGTAGCCCTGGCTGTCCTAGAATTCACTTTGGAGCAGGCTGAACTCAAACTCAAGAGAATTGCCTACTTCTGTCTCCCCAGTGCTGGAATTAAAGACATCCACCACTAATGCCCAGCAAATGTTTTTAGTTAATCTTTTTTCTCTTAGCGTATAAACCAAAAAATATATAACAAACAGTATCAATTGATGGGGCTAAGTAAAAGATGAACAAGAAAAGTGTTGGCTTTGATCCCAAAAGGAATTGAGATCAAACTACTATTAAAAATAAAAAATAAAAAATAAAAAAGGATAAAAGAAACAAACAAATAAAAGAAAATAAAAGGCTAGACATGGTGATGTATGCTTATAATTGCAAAACCAGAGATGCAGAAATATATGGCCCTGACTCACTGCCAAACCAGAAAACTAGAGATGCAGAAACATATGGCCCTGACTCACTGCCAAACCAGAGATGCAGAAATATATGGCCCTGACTTACTGCCAAACCAGAAAACTTGGTGAGGTGTAGGCCAAGAAAAACCCTTCTCTCAAACAAACATAAAAAAAGAAGGGTGTATAATGAACATGGACAGGTACAAACACAAACAGGATAACCACCCACCTATGTGTATAGATGTGTTTACACATACACTCCCCACAAATCAAATGAAAAAGTTTTAAAACCGTTACTAATCCCATAGGAATCATTCATTTGGGGATATACAGCTTTTATCTGAATGAAGTTTCTCTTTCTCCTCAAATTGTAATTGTAGGCAAGGTAGTACTGAAAATGTAATCTTTACAATACACACCTTGAATGTACTTGTACATGTGAACACAAAATATATGCAAAAAAACACATAGGGTAGGTATGATTTCAAAAGAATTGGTTTTACTTAAAATTAAGATAAAATTAAAAAGCTAAAGTCAGCTCTAGAAATGCAAATCCATGAGGTCTGATCTGACACAACTAGAAAACCATTTAACCAAGTTCTCCAGGTAATTCTCAGGTAATGTATAAAGAGTTGAGTAACAATGCTTTTGTTTTCTAGTGTCAAGGGGTTTGTGACAGAACTTATCAGAAGACCTGCATTTATAAATAAGGATTTGATAGAATATAACCACAAGTGTTTTTTTTAATATGCAGTTTATATCAGCTTCCATACAAGGAAAACTTGAACAACTGTAATAAATATGATGATTTAAAATATTAAAATTTTTATTTGCTCATTTACATTGAAATTTATTTCTGTTCTAGACTTCTATAACGATATTTATGTAAGAGAATAGATGATCGTGTTGGTTTTAGCACTAAAGAGAAAAGTCAAGCATAACTAAACAGGGTGAATTTGTAACAGATAAAACACAATTTGAGGTTATAACTGCCACTTACATGATCCGCTGTGTTTCTGAAGAAAAATCAACATATCTTCCAAAGATAAATTTAAGGTCCTAGAATGTTAAATTTAAAAAAGCGGAAAAGAAGACAAATTAGAAAACCAGGGGGAAAAGTGAAATAACAAAATTAAAGTGCAAATTTCACCTTACCTTTTCCTGAACATGTCTAGCTAAATTCTTTACATAAATTCTGCAGTTTGGTTCACCAGGCTCATAACTTCTGAAAACTGAGAGGGTTTCCATTTCTTTTAAAGAACAAAACAAAGATATAAAATTAAAATATGTTTAGCAATCTTTCAATTAAAATTATAACATTCAATAGTAACTGCTAAAAAAGCATAAAATAAGCTTTATGAAAATGTTAAAATCAAACAATAGTCTCAATTACATAGAACTAAAATACCCAAAAACATTTTAAAAGTTATTTAAGAGCCACTTTATTAAAAAGCCAAATATGTGATAATTATTTACATAACTATTCTGCTTAAAATACATTTCCCAAACCATTATCCATTTCTGTATGAAATGTAGGAATGGTGCATTCAAAATCAATAGCCAGTAATTTCAGACAAAAGTCTCCAAATTCCTTTATAGTTCCTCATATTTACTGCCAGTAATCTGTTTCAGGAAATCAGATTTTATATGCAAAGATGTTAATTGGAGGCTGGTTTCCTCATTATTGTGGAGAAAAGTATGTATAACGCAACAATTAAATTTTTAAAAATACTAAAACAATATAAAATCTTTTAGCAGTGTGGTGCTTTGAATAGGGATGGGCCCCATGGGTTGGGATGTTTGAATACTTGGTCTCCAGTTGGTAAACTATTAGGGAAAGATTAGGAAGTATGGCCATGTTGGAGGAAGTGTGTCACTGGAAACAGGATTTGATGTTTTGAGAGACTTGCACCATTTCTAGTGCACTCTCCGTTTCTACAGCTTATGGATCAAGATGTGAGCTCTAAGTTATTCCTGACATGATACCTTTAATCAGCCATCATAGACTCTAATGCTCTGAAAACATTAGCTTAATTAAATGTTTCTTTTGTAAGTTGTTTTGGTCCTGGAATTTTGTATATAGAAAATGATTAAAATATACTTAAGTAAAGAATACTGTTGGAATATAAAATCTTAAATTCAAAATTCCAATCAGCAAACTTTAATAATCACCTTATATCTATTTTAGACTGTATTATAATGATTCATCAACTCTTTTGGAGTTGTAATTCCAGACCTGTGGGACTTACTGGTTACCCAAATACTGACTGTAAAGACTGTATGGCAAGGAACTTCATCAGTATTAGGTATGAAAATGTCAACAAACTAACTGGAGCGATTAAAATGTCTATCTTAATGTAATGTAAATGACTGGTACAAATTTCCTATTCCAATAAGCTATGAAAAGTAGAAACAGAATATAAAATATGAGGCATTGTGTGCTGGTTTATTTCATTACATTACCTTCTCTAGAAATTCGACCCTTTTCCAACTCCCTTCTAGAAATACACTGTGAGGGCATTTCATCAGAGTCTTCTTTCATCTCTTCTGTGGTGTTCAAGTTAGGTTTGGGAAAGATTTTTCCAAATCCTGTATTTGAATCATCAAATCCAGTGTCTGGGGAATCTAAGAATTCAACATTAATTATCAGTTATTAAAAGAGAAAACAAAAAGAAAAACGAAATAAAAACAACTCTTGCTTCAATACATTTAAATTTCTTTCCCCATTTTATATTTACAAAAGTATCATTTGGTAATTTGCAGTGTTTCTCAGTGTCTCAGGACAGAAACAGGCCAATCTTTCTTATAAATGTCCAAAGAATAGTGTTTCAGAGTTTTGTGGGTCAAGGTGTAACTTTGGTTTTCACTATTCAATTTTGTTACTGTAGCAAAGGGTCAAATGCTTGCTTGGTAGTACTAGTTAGGGGGCAATAAGGAAATTAAAAGGAATTAAGATTTAGCAAACTTTTTAAACAAAGAATATCATTAATAGTTCAAATGAGCATTGTAATGTTTTAAGCCTCTGACTTTAACATAATACGCGCGCGTGTGTGTGTGTAAAAGTTTAACAATTCCAGCATAGCAGCAAGGCTTGCTTCCTCAAAAATTATACAATTCTTTAATAAAATTCATAGAAAACATTAAAAGTCAGGCAATGAAAAGTTAATATAAAAATTTCTATTATATGCATTTAAATCAACAAATCTCCTAAATTTCATGTAGATGTTATCACTAACAACAACAAAGCCAAGAGGCGCCAGGAATGCTGGTGCACAGCTTTCACTTTAGCACTGGGGAAAGGAAGACTATATGGGTTTAAGCATGTTTTGGGATAGAGGATCCTATCTCAAAATACCAAAATACCAGAAAATAAAAACCAACAGTGACATCTTTCCCTTTAACCTAAGTTTTATTTAGATGAGTTGAAACTGAATTAGTCCAAGATATGGAGATTCACCTAACCATATAGTTTACTTAATTTTTGAAGAGAGAAAGAACTTTCTTTTAACACTTTAGGTATAGTCTCATTTACCCCAGGTAACCTGGAGCCAAGGATATTCCTGAACTTTCAAGTCTCCTACCTCTACTTCCCAAGCAGTGGAATTTCAAGCCTGTATTACCATGCTTAGTTTATGAAGAATTAGACACGAGAGCTCCATGTATGTTTTATAGCAAATGAGCTACAGCCTCAGTCTGTAACTGCATCTTTAAAGATGACAAACACTAATATAGAATTTATTTGAACATAAAAAGTTAGCATCTAAAATAATCAAAATGTTCTTACCAGAATTCTTTTCCTCATTATTTTGTTCCTTCTCCAAATCTTTCTTATATGCTGCTGACATGTTGGTAGATATATTGAATTCAATTTTTTTATTACCTACAGATTGTGGTTGGTCAAAAACATCCGAAGGTAACAGTACAGGATGCAAACTGGTATTTATAAAAATTACAACATAAGTTTATAAATTAAAATAAATTTCCAAGAACATTATTTCTTTAAAGTTAAAAAGCTGATCCTGGTAAAAGTTACTACATTTTTAGGCACTACACATACTGACTAGATTTAACAAATAATAAATTTCAACAGTTTGATAATAATACTATTAAAGACTTAATTTATAGATGAAGAAATTGAGGGTAAAGGACACCCAAAGTTTAAATAAAGTAATTTGGTAAATGAAAATGTTAAGAGTTATGTATTGATTTTTAGACAGCAGACTTACCAGGACCAAGGAAGTGTGTGCTTGTTTACTGAGTATAAAAGAGTATGTTTCAATTGTTTGACATTTATTTTTGTATGTGTGTGGGGTCGTTAAGCTCAGAAGAGAAACTGGATAGACAGGTGTTTCCTTCCACCATGTGGATATTTAGGATCAAATTCTAGGTATTACCACTGCTCGCAGAAACCATTCTTAGAAAACCACTTTGCCAGACCATTGAACACAGGCTAAATTTGTTATATGTAACAGAAACTGACTTTAAACTTCGAATCATTCTGCATCCCTCTCCCAAGTGCTACGATTACAGGTATATACATCATCTGGAAGTGTCTTAATACAGTATGTATTATATACTGTGTAATCACTGTTGTAGTGTGCAACTTAGCAGTCACTAGCTACACATAATTGATAAACTCTCATGAAGAAAAATGTAAACTGTCTAACTGCTCATACATTTTTAGACATTTATGATAAAATATTTGAGTGTAATGGGTTAAATAATTATCATTATTCGCTTAACCTGCTCATTTTTTACTGTTTAGTACAGCTACTAGAATGTACAAGTTTACATTGTTTTTTGCTGTTCAGCACTGCTGAGGGCTTAAAAGCATGGTACTGCAACGTCCAGACAGAAAGGGGTTAAGGTATCAAAATTTATACATCAGAGGTTTTCTAGTAAAATGTATTTTTGCAGAAAAGTTAAAAGAAGTTAAAATTGCAATCACTAGTAAGAAGTAGTAAATATGCCTATTCTGAGAAAAGATATTGTTATACTGAGTGTTATCAAATGCTAGTAATCAAAGATAACCATGCTAACAGAAACCCAGCGGTCAACAAAGTAACTGACAAACGGCCACACTGAAGAATAATATGAGTTTCGCAAATAAAGCACATAGAGATAATCCTCATTTCCTAAATACAAATATAATTACCTATGTGAAGCTGATGAAGGTATATTCAACATATCCTTTATTTTTCGCTTTTTTCTCACTTGGCGTGGTTTTATTGTTTTGGGTCTTTTGGGCTGAAGATTTGCTAGTTCCATTAGTTTATTCATTCTATGTTAAGAAAAGGGAAAGCAAACAAGAGTTGATACTCTAGATTATAGTCTATATCTCTAATATAAAATTTAATTAAAATTAATTAGGATAACTTTAAAGCCAATAATAGGCATAATCAATTTCACGAAAATTCACAGCCTAAATTGACCTTGCTATTTAAATTTTATTTAAAAAAAAAAACACCCAGTTATAATTTATCAATTAAAAAAAAAACTCTTCATTGTGAATATTAGATAGCCAAGTAAAATTACATACAACAAAATATATAAATTTATTATATCTTTGGTTTTTTACTTTAATTATTAAACAGAACAAAGTATTTCTTTGGAAAGTGTTCTGTATATATTTATTGCTAATAAATCATTATATAAACAAAGTGATTACTCGAGGAAAAAAGTTTTCAAATACTAAAGTTGCTTACAAGTAACAAGTAGGAGCTGACAACTGGTATCTCATATACAACTTTCCTCCATTATGACTCTGGACAGTTAACGTTTAGAATCAATCTTGTTTAGGTATTTGGGTATCTTTTAAGGAGCAATTAGGAACAACTAGGTACAACTCTCTCAGGTAAAATAAATATACAAACACAACAAAACATTCAGAGCAGAGGACATAGCTGAAAACTTTAGGCTTTTCTTCCCAATACACAGGTAAAAGGATAAGTATATGCTACATAGTAGGACACTTTACAACAATCAAGTCTTAAAAACTTATAATACAAGCTGAGCATGGTAGCACACACTTGTAACCCAGCACCAAACCAGCAGGGAAGACAAACCTGGCCTGGTATAAATAGCAAAGTGCAGGCATCTAGGGTTACACAGTGGGACCATCTCTAGAAGACCACAAACCAAAAACACCAACAAAAATGCTACTAACAATATAAATATTTGAATATTCAAACTTTATACCTGTATAAAAATTATTCACCCAAACTATACCAACTTTCTAAAACAAACCAGACACATAAATTAATAAATATATTCCTAAAAGATTTTATTTCGTTCCAAGAAGGTTATAAATATATGCTCTAGAAATTGTATTTGTTCTAAGACTTAAGAGCAGAATTTCATGCTACATTTCTCTCCACTTTCCATGTCCTCCCAGCATATCAAATTGCATCAGGCCTGAGGGCATCCACCTCCCCGTGGCTCAGCAAGGCAGCCCCCCACCCAGGAAAAGTGACAAAGAAGCAGGCACTAAAGTCCAGGCAGAGCCAGCCCCACCCTTCTCCACTTCCCTCACTAGGGTGCCCACATGATTGACGACAGAGCTACCCATCTGTGGGGGGGGGGGGCTACTTATTACTAAATTTCTAAATAGGGCTATAAGTTTACTAAAAATAAATAAAACTTCGTAAAAGAATAATTAACAAAACGCAACATTTTATACTAGCTTTTAGTTTATAATAAGGTATAATGTCTTTATTCCAAATAAATTCTTTCTGTTCTTACTTGGTAGTTTGAATCCCACCTGAAAATTGATTTTCCCATGGAGAGATACTAGGAATTGAATCACTATTTAGATAAAAACTGATTAGTAAAATTATTGCTGATTAAATGCGCTTTCTACAGTCTCTGTTTGGGTTCTGACTCTTACTAATACATCCTTTTATACTGACTTTTGTGCATAGTAATTAATATTCACATCATTTACCATCAAGCTAGCTATCTGCTCTTGTATATACATAGAGTTTTGTTGGAACACAGAATTCATTAAGTATAAATATGGCAGATTTCCTGCCATGAGAGTAGAACATAGTCACAGTCATGACATGTGGCCAACACCACACAACACACTAAGTAAAAAGCATTTATTCTTTGGACTTAGAAGAAAAATGTTTGGTTAATTCTTATAACTAAAATAGGTTTAGACTATATGCTAGAGAACTGATAAGAGCTTAAAATTCTTTTGCAGAATCTTTAAATAAATGTAGACGCTCAAAATAAACAAGTGAAGGGGGTTTTACCAGCAGTTAATTAACTTGAATGATTATGCAAAGAATCTTAGAAAATTCCTCCAGAAATCATTCTGCAGAGAATACAGCTTAATGCTGCTACTTTATATCTAAAAATCTTCAGCACACTGTGTATACTCATACATACAAAACACCTTATAAATACAAGTCCTTGTTAAAAAAATACAAGTTAGAAAAAGAGTAACTTTCTTTTTAAAGAAAAAGGTAATTTTGGAACTCTAAAATTTTTTTAAACGCAAAATAACAAATATGGAACAATAAACAATGAGGCTCAATTGTACTCTGTAATGCTAAATTCATCAATCTAAAAAATTAGGCAATCCCTAAAAACTTTTCCAAAGACCCTAATATCCACTGAGCTACTATACATGCTTAAGATCATAGAAAGGTTTGAAATACACTTTAAGCACTCTAATTTTGAATGATTATATGAAAAATGGAGGAAAAGCAAGTCTTTCGCACATTATTATTCTTAGAAAAAAAAAGTTTGTCATTTCACAAACCTCTGTCGGTCCTCCTCATCGCTGCTTTCATATTCTGATTCTACACTAGATAAATCCTCATCCTCATCAGGTAAGGGAGGTTCCTCAGGTGGGCGAGGTGATGTAGGTGGAAGGGGTGCATGCAATGGCATATAGTCCTCATACTATTTAAAAGAATGAAACAAACACCATGGAAACCGATGATATTTACAGAATAGACAAACCGTATTGTTTAAGTTCTTGACTCTCATCAACAGAATCTTATTCCATATAAACACTTGATTCTGATTTCTCTGTTACAAACTCAGTGTACTTTCAGGGAATATCTCCGATGGCCGACTACTAGATGACAACAGTATTGCTTTCTATTTTTCCTGGTCATCTAACTAGATAAAACATGAAAATATACCATGTATTTCAATATGTAAATTGAATAAGAGCGTAAGAAGTCTACACATAATCTCCCCTTTGTTTCTGATCTGCACAAGGTCCTAATCAGCATGGATGAGCACATAGTGAAGACAACTTGGGTCTTCAGAATGATTTAAAAACTACACCAATAGAATGTCTAGATAAATCAGAAAAATACAATTATCTGTATTATAGATTATATATCTAGCACCAAAGGACTGGAAGAAAATTTGGCTTTATTCATGAAAGATTTTCTTTTACAGTCTCACTTTTTTTTTACTTTTGGTTCTCAGCTTTACTACTAGTATATAGAAAGTTGTTACAAAACTTGTAAAATTTTCCACTCAGAAAAGAAAACTATAATTCCTGAAAATTCTAAGAACTTCTTACCATAGGAGGTCGTGCAGTAATCGGTCCAAATGGTGTGGGCAAATTCATTTTATTCATAAGATGAAGCACCTTAAAGTGGCAAAATATTTCAAGGTCACATAGAATTAATGTCATGATTAACCTCACACATTTTATATACTAAAAATGTTTGGATACACAATCTGACTAAGTAGATCAGGCTGACCTTGACTTACAGAGATCCTCCTGCCTCTGCATTATGAGTGCTGCAATTAAAGGCCTGTACTACACTCCCACCATATAAAAACACTCTTGATTAACTTGGTCCCTCTACGGCCTTCATTGTTGTTAAAGTGAGAAAGAATAAGGCACCAGTATATCTTTTTTTTTTTTTATTAATTTATTCATATTACATCTCGATTGTTAGCCCTTCCCCCGTTTCCTCCCATTCTCCCCTCCCCTATGTCCGTGACCAAGGGAGACCTCCTCCCCCTATCTTAAGACCTTAATCCTTCTACAATGTTTGTCCTACAGATACTGATTTTAAATCCTATTACTAAGAATATAATGGTCTTGTAATGTAAAATCTACTGAAAATGTGGTCATGAAATTGTCCCTGTTTACTGTGAGTCTATGAAACAAAGAATAAAGAAAAAAAAACCTCGATTTATATTTTATACTTCTGAGAAGTAACATTATTGTCAAGTTTTTCAAACATTTGCTAACATACCTTACTTTTTCTTTACAGATTTCTCAAAGTCAATGTGATACTCAATAAATTATAACAAATTACATTTCTCAATGTAGCCCTCTATTAGTATCCATTCACACAGTATTTATAAAGTCTTTACTTCAGAGTAGTATGTAACAGTTCATTTAATTTAAAACATCACCTACAATATTTTCTGTGTGGAATTAGTTAAGTTTCATATGTTATAAGTATGCTTGACCATCAGAACAGTATCTATGGAACCAAATTATAAACTGCATACTATAAGCAAAAGTTAAGTTGATTCTACATACCTGTACATAGAATTTGGGCACACTTGCTAGAGCATTTACTATATTTGCAAGGATTGTGCTTGAAGGTGGTGGGTACATATATTTGAGGCACGAATTTAGAGGAAAAGTTAGCCTACAAAAACAAAATAAATTAAGGTATAAGCTTATTACATTTTAATAATCCCTTATCAACTCATTTTAGATAATCTACTAACATACAACATTGCAAAGACATATACTTATCTTATTCTTTAATATTCCTATACCTTATAGAAAATGGAAGCTTTCTTACCAAAGTTCACTTATAGCCCTCAACACTTTGACAGATGCCTTATTAAATTCATAGGAAAAAACCTCAGACCTCAAAATGTTTATTCAACACATTAAATTACACATGACATATTAAAAAGCTGACTTTAAAAAGTATCTTATTTATAACATATAGTATACTACATGTATACACATATAGAACAATAAATAATAACAATAATAAATAATAACAACAAAAATGCAAACCCGTGACTTGGTGCAATTCCATTCTCTATTGTTAGAACGTCAGGCTCTTTCTTCTCTTTATCATCGTCCACAGCATCATCCAACCTAAAACAGAGAATCACAACACCTTTAGAAAAAGTAAAAACTTTGGTATGGAAAAGAAAAATATTTTCAAATGTGGCAATATGAAACTATTTCATTAGAAAAACAGAAAAACACAAAAAATTTTAAAGGACTTCTCAAAGAAGCACCACTGTGAAGGAAGAATACAATTAAACTACATAATCTACATAATGCCTACACTTAAGAGATTTCACATCCAGTTTATGAACATGGTATGGTAATTCCAAATGATCATAAGAAAACTAAACTAGATGTTATAATAGTATTGGGGTATTTGATTTTTTCAAATATGCATCTACTCACAAAATTACAGATTTGCAGGGCCTTACTTCTTTCACCTTCATCTCTTAAATATCTGATTCTAGTTAAAAAGTTAGGATCTTATAATTCAGCCAAGTTCTGGATGATTGAAGGTAGTCTGAGTATTACACTTTCACATCATCTAGTGTAAAAGAAAAGCTTGCAAAGGCTAAAGAAGTCATAGATTGGATCGATAATACTGTATTTAACTTTTTTCTTTTATTGATAATAGATTGTTTTCTCAAACAATATCATGATTATAGTTTTCCCTTCCTCTGCTCCTCCCTGTTCCATGCCCTATGGATCCCCTCCCTTTCTGGCTTCACTAAAGAATAGGCTTCTGAGAGATAACAACCAAACATGACAAAATAAAATATAAAAATGAAGCAAAACTTTTCATATCTAAGTTGTACAAAGCAACCTCAGCAGTTAGAGTCCTAAGAACAGGCACAAGAGTCAGACTCACTCTAACAATCAGGGGTCCCATTTAAAAAAAAAAAATCTGAGCTAATAGCTACAACACATACACACAGGCCCTGGAGCAGATGTGTATAGGCCTTGTGCTTGCTCTTTCGGTCTCATGTGAGTTCATATGTACCCGGTTTTAGTTGATCCAGAGGACCTTGTTCTCCTGGTGTCCTCTATCCCCCACTTGGCTCTAACAATCTTTCTGCTTCCTCTTCCCTGGAATTCCCTGAGTTCTGAAGGGAGGGATTTGCTGGGACTAGGTGGAGGAGGGGACTAGAGATGAGGAATTAGGTTGTGAGGATGATGGAATGGGAGTTGGGAGAGAGACAACTGAATTGGGGAGGCACTTGGGAGATGATGTGGAAACCTAATGAAATGGAAACTTCCTGAACTGTAAGGCAGAGATTGTGGTAGTTTATACACATGCAGCCCCCCTAGATCCATGTGTGTGAATGTGTGGCCATAGCGAGTGGCACTATCAGCAGGTGTGGCCTTGTTGGAGGAACTGTGCCACTGTGGAGGCAGGGCATTTAAGGCTTGAATGCTCAAACTAGGCCCAGTGTAAAACAAATCCTGTCTCCTGGCTGCCTTAGATCAAGATAGAAAACTCTCAACTCCTCCAACATGCCACCATGCTTCCTACCATGATGAAAATGGACTAAACCTGTAAATCTGTAAGCCAGCCCCAATTAAATGTTTGCCTTTGTAATAACTGCCTTGGTTATGATGTCTCTTCACAGCCAAGAAAACTGAACTAAGACAGTGATCCTAATAAAATACACTAGTAATGAAGGACATGGAGTCTCACCTGGCCATCTCTTATGACCAGTTAAGGCTTCCAGTGGCAGGACTGGATTACATTTAATTGAGTTGTTGGCCATGAGAGTACCATGGAAATTCCCAAATAACCCAGACTATTCCTAAAACAAAGGACTGCTCTCCACAAAGCAACAGCTGGGCCCCCATTGCTAAGGACACAATTCACTGAACAAGGAAAAGTCCAGCGGGTGCCTACATGGAGCTTTCACTCCTACATTCTAGTGTCTTTGGTGTGGGAAGGTACTCTGCAGGATACCAAGAGAAATGTAGACACAAACCCAGCCACAAACCTTACCTACATTCTGTCCTGCCTGCAAAATACGCTAGGGCAATGATGGCACAGAACCTATGGGAATAGTCAACCAATGTGTGATCTGACTTAAGGTCAACTCCACAACACGGAACACATGCCTGACATGACTTGGGTAACCAATAACCCAAGAATTAGATTTCCCAGAGACCTAGGATAAACCAAACACTACTGGTCAAAAGTAAAAAACAAAATGACTCCTGAAGATATTCTGCTATACCATAAGTCAGTGCCTTATCCAGCCATCTTCAGAGAAGATGGGAGCAGATGCGGAGACACACAGCCAAGCATTACACAGACACAGAGAGAGTCTAAATGGGAAGCCATCAACAACAAAAGCTATAATTTTCTACTTGTTATTATTCCAACAAAGAGTGTTATTACTGCAGGTTGAAATCTGAAACGCTATGAAATCTGAAAACTTGAGGCAACATTATAATACAAATTAGAAAATTATACTGGTAACCACAAGTAATAGATGACAAAACAGTTACACTGAAAATATTATATAAATTACCTTTATGAAATGTGTACAAGGCAGATATGAAGCAAATGAATTTTATGTCTGGCTTGGGATACACTTCAAAGATAATTAATTATGTACTATAAATATTATAAATAAAATACCATTTATCTCAAACATTTTGGGTAATGGATAATCAGCCTGTAGTTGCCCTTTTTCCACTAAATGTAAAATGCCATTCATCTCATTTCCTTTTTACTTAATTTGTTAAACTTTCAAGGCTCAATCCTCATCACAAGAAGAAAAACACTGCTTTCAACATATTTTCTTTGCCAACAACACAATATAATTATAAAAGTGACTAAAACACTAATGCACACACATTCTTACTTCAAAATGGTAGGAAAAGCTAAATGTCCACAAACCTTTTCTTTTTCTCTGTATTTGAGGTGGAGCACGATGAATGAACCCGATCTTGCTCTTTTGCAAATTCAACAACTAAAGTATGACCTAGTAGTTTCAGCTGGTGGAGTCTTGTCAATGCCTTTAGGTACAACAATTAAAAAACTTGTTAGACATCCTAAAAGTACATAATTTATACTCTTTTACTACTAATAGTACAAATATTTCCTTAGTTATTATTGACCTCCAGCTATTTTATCATTATTACTTATCAAAATACTCCTACGCTAGTAAAGTAAAATGTAACTGACTCCAGTCCTCTGGCAACTTTGCTTTTACCCAAGCTGAATACAGCTACAAAACAAACATAATAATCCTGGTCATACACTAAAGTGACATGTACTGACTCCTAGCAACTATGTATTACAATCTTGTCCTAAATTACACTAATCTCTAAGAGAAATTTTTCTGTTTTCCTTGACATGTAGTCTCACACTGTTTCTTCTCCCATTCTCTTAGAAAACACCTCACTTTCTACTTTGAGAAAACTGAGGAGACTAAATAGCAGATGTGAACTATATTCCCTATCACCAACATCTGCATCTGTATGTTCTACTTTGCGTCTGTTATCACAATTTAACTGTGCATATATTTATCTAAATCCAGCTATTAGACTAATTTGCTAAATTCTATTGACTATCCCCTTAAGTCTTTTCTTTAGCTACTCTCTATAAAGGTGAACCTTAAGCTTCCTAATGCTGAGACACTTTAATACAGACAGTTCTTCATGTTGTGGTAAACCCCAACTATAAAATTATTTTGTTGCTACTTTATAACCATAATTTTGCTCGTTATGAATCTTAATGTAAATATCTGATATGCAGGGTATCTGATATTCAAGCCACAGGTTAAAACATATGGAGGAAAGTGTTATCTACATTGTATTTTACAGCTTCACTGCAGTACATGAACTGTACTGCCTAATAACAATCACCACATAAAATTAGATAACTATAGCCCAATATATGGGTGCAAACAGGTTTAATATCTCTTATCTGAAATGTCTGGGATTGGAATTCAGATTTTTGAGTCTTTTCGTGTTTTATGTATTTGCAGTCATAATCAAGTATGACTGGGGATAGTATCCAAGCCTAAACACAACACTCATTTGTGTCATACATGATATACTTAGACTAAAGATAATTTATACAATATTTTCAATGGGTAGAGTTTGACTGTGACCTATTAGCTAAAATATAATGCAAAAATTTCCACTTGTAACAACATGTCAGAGGTTTCAGAAAGTTCAGGTTTTTTATCATTTCAGATTAAGGTTGCTTAATATTTTTAAAGTTATGGTATTCCTCCCTAATGAACACTTGGGTTACTTCTACTTTTTCCCTATTTTAAGAAAGGTCCCTGAGAAGGGTATGGTGGCTCATTGAACCCCAAAACTCAGAATTCAGAGGTACAGGAAGTGGCAAGGTGGATCTCTCTGTGTTTGACACCAGCCTGGTCTATACAGTTACCTCCAGGCCAGTCAGGACCACATTATGAGACCTAGTTTCAAAAAGACGCCCTGATAACTGCTGATTAGTAAGGCTATGCTCATTTTTCAGTATGTTTCATCAAAGATTCTCTCAATTTTTTTTTTTTTTTTTGAATTAAGATAACACGTTTTTCAGCTTTGAGGCTATTCTTTATTTCTTTTATACAAAACACTTCTCTAGTTTTTCTCTCTTGGCTAATCTTCGTTTAGACCATCATAGCCGTTTACATAGCTGGAAAATTTCCTTTACCTTGCTAGCTCTAGAAAATACTTTACATGTTCACTAGTTCCATAGAAGTACTCTAATGACATAGCAATTCATTACATGACTGAGCAAAGACCATCATGTTCCTTTGTCATGTAAGATAATTAGTTCAAAGATCATGAAGTAGGGCTAATAAGGCAGCTCAGTTGGTAAGGGTGCTTGCTGTCAAGAATGGTATTGTGAGTTTGATCCCTGAGACATAGACTGTGCAAGGAGACATCAACTCTGACTTCTGCATATGTGCAGTCTGAGTTCGAGGCCAGCCTAGTCTACAAAGTGAGTCTAGGACATGAAAGGCTACACAGAGAAACCCTGTCTCAAGAAGAAGAAGAAGAAGAAGGAGGAGGAGGAGGAGGAGGAGGAGGAGGAGGAGGAGGAGGAGGAGGAAGAGAGGAGGAGGAGGAGGAGGAGGAGGAGAAGAAGAAGAAGAAGAAGAGGAACAACAACAACAACAACTACTTAAGATCATGAACTACTTTTTTGGTTCTCAAATCTCTATCAGTAAGACCTACAAACTTTATTTCTGTAGTACTGGGATTGAACTTAGAATCCTGTGCATTCTATGCAACACTCCACTGAATTACTTCTGTAACACAAAACCCATAACTTTTTCTCTCCAAAGCATACATGTACCCTTTTCTTATTGCCCTCTTCAGATTCATATTCTTGCCTCTGCCTCTCATGTAGTGTTCCTATCTTCCATTTTTCTCAACATCCAATCCACAATATAAACCTTATTACATATCGTTCATGAGTGTAAACATATTTTATCCTCCTCTAAAGTATAAGTTCTTTTTTTTTTTTTTTTTTTAAGACAGGGTTTCTCTGTGTAGCCTTGACTATCCTGGACTCACTTTGTAGACCAGGCTGGCCTTGAACTCAATGTCCCGCTTGCCTCTGCCTCACAAGTGCTAGGATTAAAGGCATGTCCCACCAAGTATCAAGTTCTTTTAGGACACTTACTAAACAAAACACAATACCTCTTTCCCACCTAAATGTAGACTCACTTTCTGAGTCCGACTTCTACCACTGCCTGTAGCTCCTGCCCGACTGGTAACATTTCAAGCCTGATTTTATTGTTTCCTAAAGGTGAAAGAACAATTTCTTCTTAATTTTTTTGTCCAATTTCAAGGAATCATTTGAGGCCTAGTTCAAAAGTGATAGTTTTTTCAAATGATTCTTTGAGTTTATGCCTTTTAAAAATTTTTTAAATTTATATCTTAAAAATTACAGAGATATTTATCTATCTAATATCCTTTAGAATTTCTTTTAAAATTACACATGACATTATAGTATCCATACCTGGTTTAATAATCTATGATTTTTATGTCTCAGTATCTAAGTACCAGACAAGCTCTGACATCTTTTGAGCCAACTGTAACCTTCCAGGAAAACTCTTGGAAAACAAATAATTTTGCTTTAAAAAAGGATAGTTAACTATTACCTCCCACTTTTGTCCAAATATTGAATAAGAAATTCCTGAAAGATTTAGTAATAAGGAAAAAACATACCTTTATTGCTGTTTTTTCATTAGGGAAAGTAGCAAACGCAGTATGTTTCTGAAATAAAGTTAAGGTACATATTATTTCTAAATGGTTTAAATTTCTCATAAAAAGTAACATTTTAATAGAAATTAAAAATTCCTGATTGTTTCATGGTTGTTCTTGATGTAGGTAGTTTACTGTATATATGTGTAATAATATAAAAGTATATGTAAAATTACAGAAAAGGATGGAAAACTTAGACTCTTTAACTGATTACTAGCTTCAATCTAGTGGTTCTGAACTCTTCTTGGGTTAGACTCCTAGGCCTTGAACACTCTTCAGCCTTTGCGAACAAGAGCAAACACAATGTTTTATAACAGCAAACAGTTCAACAGACCACAACTTTTACCATCTCTACCCTTTGGGTCTAGAGAGATGGTCAGTGGTAAAAGTTAGTAGGGCTCTTCCAAAGGACTTCATTTGGGATCCCAATATCCATGTCAGGCAGCTTCATAACCACCTCTGCTCTAGTCTTCAAGGACACCTACACTCCTGCTCCACCCAACACACACACACACACACACACACACACACACACACACACACACACAACTAAAAGTAAAATAAAACTTGAAACATAAAAAGGACCAATCTTAAAACATTTAAGCATCATGAATACCTTCTTTTACATCATACCCAAAGATCTTAAAATTCTATTCTATACAGTCCAAGATAAAATTTCAATTTGATAACAGTGAAATCACCCAAGTCTCATGTTCTCCTTGTCCTTTATTTCTGTAATTTGTCTCAATGAGCCTATTATGTAATTTAAATTCTACTTTTAAAGTCATCATTAAAAGATAAAACAAATTACATTATTGCTAAGTTTGAGTTGTTTATTAGAAATCTAAGTATGTCCAATCTGACCCAATGTTTATACATAACACTCTATGTGCTCAAAATCGATCTCCTATCAGCAACTCTCAACTTTGACTATTAAAGCCCCTTGAAACTTTAAATCCATTGATGTCTGGTTCCATCACAGATTACTATCTTGCAATAACTTATTAATAACAGTATATTTGTGACCAAAAAAAAAAAAAAAATCAAATATTCGAGTAAAGAAAAAAAAAAAAAAAAAAAAAACCCTGTGCATTCCAAAAGGTCTTTCACTCTCAAAATACTGTTCCCATAAGATTAATACGGGAAATTTTTATGACTGTCAAAAATCTACTACCTCAACTTATTTCACTCAAGTTTTTGAACAAGGCAGTTCCTGTTCTACAACGTAGGATTAAAAAAAAAAAAAACCTCCTTTTTCATAAAAATATAGCCAAGTCTCGGCTAGTTTTGGGATTCAGGGGTGGGTGCGCTGATGGTACACAACTCCGGACTGTATCACGGCGACGAGGCTTCTCCCCAGCTCTAAGAACAGCGCCAGTTCGCAGCCCCCGCTAGAAAGCTGCGCAGGCGCACGCCGCCTGCCCGGTCCCTGCAGGCTCAGCTTTCGGTCCGCTCCGCCCAACCCCCCGCGGGACGTGCACGCTCACCAGGCGTCCCTTATCTGACAGGACGCGCACGGACTGCGCCCCAAAATACTTCAGCAAATCCTCCTTCTCCTCAGTCGTCAGCTCGGCCGGCAGGTGCCTGACGAGGAGAGTACGGTCTCCCCGGGGCGGGGAGAGCGAAGCGGGCCCTGGGCCTCCTCGCGACAGCGGCAGCGGCGGCTCCGGCACCGCCATCTTCCACGAGGAAGCAACCAGACACCGACACGCAGAGCAAGCTTCCGACCGGACTCCCGCGTCCACAGAGGCTGCGCTCAAGTAGTTTTCCGCTTCGCGTTAAGGATTCTGGACCCAGCGAAATACCGCGAGAGTTTGTCTCCTCGCGAGAGTAGCTTCCCGGAGTGCGGCGCTCCTCTTCTCCCGGTGCTGCTGTCAGGGAGAGAAGCTAGAACCCGGGATTATATTCAACAAGTTATTGTAAGAAAACATGGGCCGGCGGGGTGGTGGCGGTGCACGCCTTTAATCCCAGCCCTTGGGAGGCAGAGGCAAGTGGAGCCCTGTGAGTTCGAGGCTAGCCTCGTCTAAAATGTGAGTCCAGGACAGCCAAGAGTCCAGGACAGAGAAACCCTGTCTTGAAAAACAAAACAAAACAAACACAAACAAACAAATACAGGGGTCGAAGGAAACGGCAAGTTTAAGGCCAGAAATCTAATCGAGCAAGAAAGGAACATCAGTCCTCTGAAGGAGGCTGCAGCCCCACGGGCCGAGTACTGAGGGTACTGTTTACTGGCTCTTGCTCCCTAGGATCTTAATCCAGATTTTCAGGGAGTGACTATGGCTGGTGAATTGGGAACTCTCTGGAAATGCAAACTTGTTCTAGGGTTTAGGAGTGGTGAAAGACAGAGGTATCCATCCTAAGAATAAAGCATATAGGCAGGGGAACACACTGTTATCAGTAGGCATATACAGCCTGAAAGTCTTTATTTGTTAACAACCACTCCCACGACTGTGAGTACTGACGTAGATTAAGTCATCCTACTGTTCAGTAGGTGAGGGTGGATCCCTTACACACAAATCAGAGTCTGCACTATTATGATTGAGAGTAGACCATGGGGTCAGAAATAACACCCCCCTTACAGGTTAACTCAAAATGTGCATGTGCAATCTGTAAAACCATGCTGTCTTCTACTTTTCTCTTAGTTTGATGGATGTGAGCCAAAGTTCTGCTTTGAGGAAGCATTGGTTGTGGAGAAAAACTGCAAAAGTAACTAGAGCCCGACCATGTGAACCTTAGAGGTTTGTTAGGAACCTTGATCATATGAACAGAAAGCAACAGACTTTGTAAGTGTGGAAGGAATGATAACATTTTAGGTTTGAAATTTTCTCTGAAAAATAAAGCAGAGATGGGGCATGGTCAGCTCTTGGGAGGCAGAGGCAGGTGGATCTCTGATTTTGAGGCCAAAATGTTCTACACAGTTCCAAGACAACCAGAGCTATGTAGAGAGACCCTGTATGGGAGGAGGAAGAGGAGGAGGAAAGGAAAGGAAAGAAAGTGAGAGCACTAAGAGGAAGCCTGGTTCCCTTTCACAAGAAATTATTAGTTCCCAGGTATCAGACTGGAAAACATTCTACATACCCCCACCCACAATACTGTATTTATGGGGACAAATATCAGTCATAAGCTCTCAGGATAGTACATCTTTTCGTTGTTGTTATTTCTTGGGCAATAAGTTAATATCTTTGGGGGGAAAATCTTCATAGAAGATAGCTTTAGAGTTCAGCAACCCATTCTTGTGCTCTGAGGAAGCTTCCCTTCTTTTAAGCATCCCAATCTTCTGCAGCTTTCTGACCCATGATGTACTTCTGTGTTGAACTCCTTGCTTTCAGAATCATAACCAGGAAGTTGTTTGATAGTAAGTGGGATGGACAAGGCTTCAATCACTAATCCCTTCAGGGCCCCAAAAAACCTTCTTGCCAGTTGTGGTTCCGGCAACACCTGCATCCAAATAGCAAGAGAAGGCACCAGGTGGATCATCAATGCTTCCAACATTGCATTCATCCCAAGTCACCTCTGCGTGGTCTTCATGGATATTGTCCATGCCAAACGTGTAGAGAAACCTGTGAGCCAGCAGCAGGCCAGTTCAGTAGATTGCAGCATAATGTATCAGGCCAGTTTTCACACCATATTTTGGCAGTTCATGTGCATATGCTTTACAGACTATTATAGTCCCTTCTATAGGCATGTACAATCTGGCAGATTATACCTGTTAGTTACATGAATATGATCCTGTGTTTGGACATTTTGTGTTTATTTTTGTCCTTGATCAATCATTTCTGAACAGAGTAGTCATCTTTACCCTCTTGTGGCCTTCTAAATCTCACTCGGTAGCTCTTAAAGTAGGCCTTATCCTAGACAACTTTCACAAAGTGCATCCTGTAGAACAGAAACCAGAAATCACTTATCCACACAGACATGCTGGCTTGGAGGCGCTATGGAGAGCAAAGTCTCATTTGCCCATTTTAATTTTTTACCTAGTTAAAACATACATGTGTTTTTTGTACTAGAAGTTCTTTTTTCAAATCTAATAGGGAAAGAATGGCTTCCGTGTTTAAGTAGCTGAATGCTTGCATTGGTTAAGCCTAATGGAGCTACCTCTGTTCTGTAATGATCTATTGGGCTTCTCTTTCTTGCCCCATCATTTGGGCTATATACTTATTTTGATTTCTGTTTCGATTTTTAAACAATCTACCTCTAGGACTAGGATATCTCAGTCCATAAAGTGCTTATCTTGAAAGCACATTGTAAAAGCTGAGCATTGTTTTAATTATATTATAATCTTAAAGCAAAACAAAAGGCTGAACATGATGGTCTACTATGGTAATCTCCGTGCTGCAGTGGGTGAAACAAACAGATCCATTGGGCTTGTTGGTTAGTGAACTAGTCAGGGTTCTCTACAGTAACAGAACCTACAGAAAGTGTGTGTGTGTGTCTGTGTGTGTGTGTGTGTGTGTGTGTGTGTGTGTGTCTGTGTGTGTGTGTGTGTGTGTGTGTGTGTGTAGAGAAAGGAGAATTATTAGGATGACTTAACAGGCTGTGGTCTAGCTAATTCTGGCTGACCAAGTAGCCAGTAGTTGCTCAGTCCACGATGCTAGGTGTTTTAGTTGGTCTTCACTATATACTGGAATCCCAAAGATGTAGGCTTTAATGCCAGTGAAGGAATGGATGTGGTAGCAAGGTGAGAACAGGCAGGCAAAGAGCAAAAGCTCCCTTCTTCTGTGTGCTCATATAGACAGAAAGATAGGGATTAGAAGTAGATCTCTTTCCACTTCAAATTAATCAAAAAACCCTCACAGATGTGCTATCCACTTTTAGGTCTTAGTTAATTCCAGATGTAGTCAAGTTGACAACCTATAATAGCCATCAAAAGTCTACACCTTGACATCTTGACACACAGTCTTCTCATGTCATGATTAATTTCAAAATAAAAATAATGACCAGATCATAATAATATCTAAAGATGATATAACTATCCCATGTACAATCTCAAATTCATTCTATATTTAGGCAGGGCATAATTATACCAAACATGATATAATTATTTCTCATACAACCACAAAACAACATTGTAAACTTAAAACAGGTGGCAACCTATTACCCTCCCCTAGGTCTGTGACAGAAGGGGACATCCTCCCGCACCATATGGTCACAGCCTATCAGGTCTCATCTTGGTAGCCTGCTTATCCTTTCTCTGAGTGCCACCAGGCCTTCCCACCAAGGGGAAGTGGCCAAATATGGGGCACCAGAGTTCATGTCCGAGTCAGCCCCCGCTCTCCACACAGCTGTGGTGAATGTAACTTGGTGAGTCCTTGTCAACCATTCATTTTCCACAAAGGCCCAAGATCTGTCTTTCAAAAGGAGAATGATTGTCTGTAGATGATGGTAGAGCCTTGCTCCAAAATCCCAAAGGTTTCTTTTGTGTTTTTCTTTAAGAGCCTGCTAAAGGCTCCAATCAGTATATCTGTCACTGACACTAAAAGTACCATCAGGTCTATTGGACCATATGGTTCGGATGATAAAGCAACCTGTACAGCAGCCTGGACCAGTCGAAGAGCCTTCTCCAGTTGCAGGTCCTACACAAAGCTAGCACATTTCCAAATTATTTCGTATAAGGGGCAAAGTAACACACCCAAGTGACGAATGTGCTGTCTCCAGAATCCAACAGGCCCATGAAACATTGTGCTTCTCTCTCGGTGGGGTGATGGGCCAGGTGCAGTAATTTGTCTTTCACCTTAGAAGGAATATCAGTGAATACTCCATCCACACCACTGAATTACTAAGAATTTCACTAAGATAAAAGGCCCTTGGATTTTTCTTGAACTTATTTCCCATCCTTTAAGGTGCATATGACACCCAGCTGGAGAGTTAACATATCCTTGAAGTATAATTAAAGGAATACTGCAGGGCTTGCCAGCTGAACGTGCTTCTGGTGGTTCTTAATGACAGGTGCTTCTGGTGGTTCTTAATGACAGGTTCTGAGGAAAAGGCGTTGATCGATCAATATCTGCACACCATGTGCCGGGAGATGTGTTTGTCTGCTCAAGTAAGGATACCATATCTGGAACAGCAGCTAGAGTCGGGGTCACTACCTGACTGAATTGTTGATAGTCAGCTGTTATTTTCCACCATCTATTTGTCTTCTGCATGGGCCAGATAGGAGAGTAAAGGAGAAATGCAGGAGCCACCAACCCTGAGTCTTTCAAGTCCTTTATAGTGGCACTAATTTCTGCAATTTCTCCAGGCATGCAATACTGTTTAGTGTCCACTATTTTCTCTGGACAAGGCTAAAGTCTTCCAGTTAGCCTTTCCAACTATAATAGCCCTCACTCCACAGGTCAGGGAACTAATGTGAGAATTCTGCCAATATTTAAGTATAACCCAATTATATATTCTGGGACTGGGAAAATAACCACAAGATGAATTTAGAGACCCAATGGACCTACTGTGAGTTGGGCTTCAGCCAAAATTCCATTAATCACATGACCTGAATAAGCACCTACTTTCCCTTGAGGGCCACCGATTTTCTTAGGATCTCCCAGAATCAGCATTCATTCAGAACCAATACCAAAAGACCCCCAAAAGTTTGATTGTTTCCTTTTTCCCAGTGTACAATTACCCTTGTAAAAGGCTTTTGGGTCCTCTAGGAAAGGACTGGAGAAAGGATAACATTAAAATGTTAAGATATTTTATCAACCTTCTTGCTCAGGGGAACCAGGTTAGCTCTTCATTCAAGAGGTTATGGGTCTCCAAAATGCCTGAAGTCTGGAACTTGATTCATGGGCTGAGATTCCCTGTTGCCACCATCCATGTGGCCTATCTTTCATCTTTTTGAAAATTTGTCCACTTTTACAGATCAAACAAAAATTCAGTAGGCTTCTTATCCATTCCATTCCTGGAAGTGCCATAATTGATTAGCCAGAACCAAAGGACCATTTGAGTCATGTCAACATAAAATTCATGTTACTTGTGCTGACAATTGCGAGTTAGGCCATTATGAGCATTGCTTTATTTATAGTACCCATTATGAAGATTATGATCACCTTCCCTTTGGCGATTCACTGCTGCCCTCAGGCCCCTGAATTTAATTTGTTAAGCCTCTTTATTCTCCCATTCTGGTACAAGGAAAAGGGTGACAAGAAAACTCTTCAAATGCCCTGGTACTCCCTCTCACCATTTTTGCCTTGTAGTATTAGTGAAGGGCATATCAATTGGCCCTGCCCATGGTGGAGATTAGGTTTTTACACAGAGTTTCCACTCTAGCATCAATATTCCCCTAAGCCTTAAAATTTCCTTATCAACACTAAGCCAAGAGGTAATCAGATAACTCATTTTCACTAGGCCATCTTTTGCCAATCACTTCAGCCATCCATTCAAAGTTTTGACACTTTTTTTTTAACTGTGCAAACTTCGATATTAAACTTAGAAATTCCACTCAGAGGGCCCATATCACAGAACTCAGTTTGATTCAGTTTCATGTTTTCTTCCACCATTGCCCCACACTTAAAATTCATAGATCCCAGATGTCTGTTTGAATAAATCGACAAACTCATTAAGCTTTTAAATAACGTAGCACACTTCATCATGGACTACACTTTCTTCCTCCTCTCTAGGACCTTGGTTGGTCATAAGTTGGTTTTACAACTAGAGACAACTATTGGTGGGCCCTAAGATACATTAGTATTGTCTTCCTGGACTGTTTAAAAAGGAAAAGCTGAACTACATGTATCCTCTTCGTCTGTGGCCTGACGAGGCCGCCCTGCCTGGGGGAAGTGCAAGCAATACAAGTTAATTGTTAGTTGACCAAATCAAGTTTATGTCAATTACTAGGATATTCCTATCACAAGTATATACATCCTAGGATTAACAGATAAATGTAATTCTATAGATAGATGAGGTATAAAATAGTTAGATGAGGTAAAATGCCTACAGAATAAGGCATTTAAAGATGTTTTTATTAGTTTGAAGACTCTTTGACAATAAGACAGGTTACATGGCAACATGCAGTCTACCTCAAAGAAGATGATGAGTATCAATGATCCCCCTCATGGAGATGGCTTCAAATGTGGCAAACCAGCCACTGGGGGACAAGTGTCCTCATTTCTTTCACAGACAGAATTCTGCCTTAAAAAGGGCAGGCTTAGATGCAGGCAGAGTCCACAGGCAAACTCTGCCAAGACAGGGTAAGCAAGCCTCAATAGTTCCTACCTCACAAATATGTCTGTCAGATATATTGGGCCAGAAAGACTGAAGATGATGCACCAACATAATAGAGAGTTTGGGTGACTGTTCAGGCAGCAAACTGTCTCTGCCATCCTCTCATTTTAGAAGCTGCCAACCTACACCTCCTGTCTACTCAGATAAATAATTTTATTCCTTCTCAAGTCTCTGATGAAGCTGAAGACCAAATAGTTTAATTTTACAAGTAAGCTTAGTTATTTTGGAGTTAAGATGTCTTTAGGTCTAGATAGATGTTTTAAATTGACAGAGGTGTGATATTATGATAGTGATTTACATTCAGAAGTTTGGGCTTAACAAGATAGGAAGGAGGTGCTCCTCAAGGCTGTCAAATACAAATAGCCAAAACACTATGACTGTGACATGGATATAGTTTCCGATTATTTCATGGTTCTTCTTGCTATAGATAGTCTATTGTATATATGTGTAGTAATATAAATGTATAGGTAAAAAAAGACAAATAAAGACACATATTTCTTGTAATCAGCTTCTTGATTGTGAACGCAGTGTGAACAATTACCCCAAGTTCCTGCTGCCTTGACTTCCTCAACCAGACATATTGTAACTTTAAATTGAGCCAAAATAAATTCTTTGGCAAGTTGAATTTTTATTTACTAGTTTTAAATGCCCTAGTTATGTCCACATGTGTGTGCCTGCTTGTCAGTTTTTGCACCATGTGCATGCAGGCACTTTTGGAGACCAGAAGATGGAGTTTGAATACCCAGAACTAGAGTTACAGTCAGGTGTGAGCCACCCAGTGTGCGAGCTGGAAATTGAACCCTGTAGTCGCTAAGAGTAGCAAGTTCTCTTAAGTACTAAGACATCCCTCCATCCCCCGTTAAGCTGTCTTTGTCAGGGTACTTGATCACACTTAAAAGAAAAGTAATGAAAAAGCAGGTCATGCTTGTTTATAAGTGCCTCATACATGGATATTCATTTCTTACTCTGTAATTGGGGCTTTTCCATTGTATTTCACTTACTAGTTTCTCTATGCACTTAGTTTTATCTCTGGTCCTTCCATCCTGTATACTTTTAGGTTTAGTGTCTTGAACATATATTATGATTCCTAGAATTTGTGGCCATCACAAACGCCAATATTGAGATCTGAAGAGTATGTGCTTAATCTAGTTTTTCCATCCTTACTGTTGTTCTTACTCTTTTTTGAGTCTTTGGTGATGCTTTCCAATGTTGTTTTTATTTGATTGGGTTTTTCACTTACAGCATTTCAATATACTTTCCCCCTGATAATCTGTTTCTTTCCTGAAGTTTCTTTCCATCCTTTGGACTTTTTCATCCATATTAATGTTCCCATTTACTTTGTTGGTTTTTACTATGCTGAATGACTTTGCTCTCCAGCTCCTAGTTTGAAATCCACTTGTTTTATATGATTTCATGTCGTTAATAATTTTACTAGTAAAGTCTTAAAATCCTATATTCTGTATTTGCACTCCTTTAACATTAGATGGCAGTCTTGGCTAGGCAACCCACGAGCCCACTTGAAGCTCTCATAGATCAAGTAGGACTTTGGTTAGGGATAAATGTTGAATCCGTGGTTTCATAGACTGTAAAAATCATAGAGAGGGGAGAGTTTAATCATGCAACAGCAATTTCTTATGATTTACTCCTCTTCATAACACAATGTATGTTCCAGACGTCTCATCTTTTGCATAATGATATTTTTTATTATCTCCACTAACTTCTTGTTGTTATATTAATACCTATGTATTATAAAACAAAATCGTTTTGAAATAATGCTTAGTATTTTTGAATTATGTCAAACTCAGAGTTCTTACTATGTGTCCAAAATATATTTTCATAAGGTATTTCAAAAGGTATTTCATAAAATCCCTTATTTTATTGTTTATGTCTAATCTCATATATGGTATAATATAATAATATATAATATTTAAAACCTAGGTTATAAAGGATCTACAGATGACATGATAATTCTGCTGGTCATTTTTTAAATTATCAATTTCTATAAAAGTTACAGAGAATTAAATAGACTTTGACAAATTACATCTATCAGATGTATTATATTTGTGGACACATAAAAATAAACAATAACAATGTAATATAGTGGTAACAATCATAGCAATATTTAGAACCATTATATTCACATTTTTTGAATTACAAAACTGACTTTGAAAATACTTTTTACAAGTAGATATGAAGTATTATGAGCTAAAATAACTTGTTTTGCCTCTGACATGGTATCTTATGGATGTTGTAGAAGAATACAAGTATCTTATAAATGAGAAGCATTTATTTCTCACAATTCTGGAGTCTGGGAAATCCAACACCAAGGCACCAGTTAACCCAGTGTCTGGTGTATTCATGCTGTCTTCTCACCATGGGGCAGAAAGACAGAAAAGATTTCTAGGACCTTGGCACCAGTAATTTTTTGACTCAATCACTACTAAATAGGGTGGTTAAATGATATCATTTGGGAATTAAAGTTGTCTCATGTTAGTTGGTGGTGGGAGAAACATTGAAATTGTCGTCTCTGTCCTTAGAAGTATGATTATTGCTTAATTCTAAAGAGTATCTTTAAATGCAGGGAATGTAAAATTTTCAATTATTTCTACTTATTTTTTTCTTCATATATTCCTAGACATAGCTAATATTACCAATGTTGACAAAGAATTCAAATTAGGGACAATCTTTTTCAAGTTAAAAGATTAGGTTGAAGAAAACACTCATTTACTGGGATGTCTTGGTAAAGCTTATAGTATGAATTTGAATTTTCCACTCATTTCTACTTCTTCTCTAGTAGTCTATCTTATCCAATTCCCACAGTACCTTTCATATTGCCTGGATTCACAAAGTTGTCTTATTCCAACTTGAGGCTTTGTGAGAAGAGCTATCAGTGAGAAGGAATCATCGAAATATACTTTCCTGTGTAACTTTAATATCCTATACTAAGTCATCCTAAAGATTTACTTTTAAAAAATAATTATTAGTTGAAAGTATACTTTACTATTCTCCTGATGGTAATTTGTACCCACTGTTGAAACTCTATGCCCCAACAAAATGAAAAAATCAAAATAAAACTTTATGAATATTGACAGTATTTTTAGCAAGTTAATATAATTCTTTCTACTCTTTTACCTATATTATTTAGATGTATTTGTAAAAACTAGAGCATTGCCATTCATATTGTTCTTAAAGTTTTAGCAACATTCATTGAACATCCTTTTATATGATTTTGTTCTTCAACTTGTGAGTTCTGATATGCTGTTACTTACTAGAGTGAGTATTAGGAACATTTCAAATAGTTAGAAGAAAATTCTTGTTATGGAATGCTGTCCTTTAGACATGTTTTAGCCATTGTTCTCATGATCTCTCAGTAACTGTGATTAGATAAAGAAGACAACACACAAGATTGGGCCATCAGTGTTCTGTCATAAATTGGGAAAAAGCTCTGAGATCTGTCCCCTTCCCATCTATAGGAAACTAGAAGTTATTAATAGAGATGACTTTGCAGTTCCCTACTCCTCCATGACCATGTATAGGCAATTAACAGCTGCTGGCAGAGAGACATTTCTTTCTAAATCGTCTAACCACTGAAGTTGTCCTTGCTCCTGTAAGTAACACTAATTCAATCCATTGGTTCACCAAGAGTTGAATGGGATCATTTATTTTTTTCTGTTCTTTTATTTTCATTTTGGTTTGATTTAATTTGAGTCATTGTTTTGTTTTGTTTTTTTCAGACAAGTTTTCTCTGTACAGCCCTAACTGTCCTGGAACTTGCTCTGTAGACTAAGCTGACCTTGAACTCAAAGATCGACCTGCCTTTGCCTCTTGAGTACTGGGATGAAAGGTGTGCATAATAACAGCCTGACTATTCCTTTCACTGTTTATTAATTTTCTGTTTCGAGAAAAAGAACTTATATGAGATTGGTATTGGCTCACGGCCCCCAAGACCAAGTTCTCAGCACAAAGGAGATTTATTTGCCCCAGAGGGACAGAGGGCAGAGAGTAAGAGACAAAGACAGGAGATAGAGGACAAGAGAGAAGGGAGAAAGGAACAAGATAAAGAAACAGTGTAGTGGATATAAACATATTTTTGTTTTGATCCCAAGTGTGAGATATGAAACAGACTTGTGTGAGGATGTGTGGTGTTTGTCTGCTGGAAACAAACTTGTGAGAGGACAGGTGGTGTTTGTCTATTAGAGTGGAACTGCCTCTTGTGAGGGCATAATCTTTGCCAACCAATAAGCATCCTAGTACAGACTGAGAGGAAAGAGAGGCTTGGCTTTTTGGTCTTGGCATCAGTTTCCTATTGTTTGGCTGTTGATCACTTCACTTTAAAGGCATTCCTAGAGAGACATGCTCCAGAGAACACGTCGAGGTTCCATGTTCGGGCTGCTGCTCTGGATTCCAGCGGCGGCAGTTGCAGTCACCTTTGCACAACTGCTGGTTTGCTGATTAATAGGTCTGCTGAAATCCTGACTACCATCACTACAAGGAACTGAGTCTAAAAAGATCTACTTCTCTTGTTCCCATTAACCTCTTTTCTATCCTATCTAGGATAGGTGGGTTAGAAGGGAGGTATAAGCATTAAAGGACTCCAAATAAAGTAGGTTTGAAAAAGTTCAAAGCCTACAGAACAAGGATATTTATCCCAGAGGAACAAAAGATTGCCTGTACATAGGACATAGGAAAATGACAGTTTATAAAGGTAAATAGGGGAAACCCATGTTTGGATGAGGTGTTTACTTTTAATTGGGTGTGTTAATTAAATGAGCCAAGGGGGCTTTGATCGTTGGACCTCAATATTTTATAGATGGACCTTGGTGGCTAGCTTTAGGAATGCAGTCTAATGGTTTTTAGTAAGGCTGAGGGAATGGGAGAGAAGGGCAAGGCCTGCCAAAGCCATGCTTGGCGTGCTTGAGCTGGCCAGAGTCCCTTCAACCTTGTTTGTCTCCCCAGGAAAAGTTCACACAACGGTGCTTTGCCAGTTTTCACAAAAAGGTAACAGTGCTTTGCCAAATTTTCACCAATGCTTGACAATACAGATATGTTTAACCTGATCTAAGTATCACACTGATACTGAAACAACACAATACTGCACTAAATTATATATATATAATTTCTCTGATTATGTAATTAATTTAAGAATAAATTTAGAAAAAAAGTTAAACTAGAATACTGTTGCCAGCAAGAATAAGTAAATTAATTATTCTAAAATTTTTACAAAATAGTAATTAATGTACAATTGTTTTAATTCACTAATTTTAGAAGCTTAAGCTGAATATGGTCCATCCATTACTCTAATTCCTTTCAAATCCACTTGATATATACAAACCGGCCACAGTGTTATCATATAATATGCAGTGAAATGATACACTTTTAAGTAATTGTGAATTAAACTAATGAATAATTTATTATGAAACCACATTTTAAATTTAATTTAATATTCTTTCAATAACATTTTATGAAGATTTTTCAAATACTTACAAGAACTACCAATGATCCAGCAATTCTACTATTGGATATCTAACCAAAGGAACAGAAATAGATATATTAAGAGAATATCTGCACTCCCATATGTGCTGCAGTAGTATTTACAATGGGTTAAAATGGAGGCAAGTACCTATGACTGATGAAAAGAGTGATAAAATGTACTACATATACTCTATGGAATATTATTAAGCCATGAAGTGAATTATATCCTGTTGCTTCTAAAAATATCACTGAAAACTAAATCATTATACTTAAGCCAGACACAAAAAACCAAGTACCTCGTATTGTGTGACAAGACTTTTCCTGAGGAGACACAGCACACACATGTACTTGAAATCATCCATGCAAAACAGTTATTGGCAGTCACACTAATTAAGACAATAAAAATATATAAATTATTTTATTATCCAGCAATCAACATGAAGCTCATGCTTCAAAGTCTCTTGAGCATTGAAGCTCAGGGGTAAAACCTTTTTAAAAGACAAAACCACATTACATCTGTGTTGAGGGGAGAGCCAAAGGAAGATTTGGTTGTTGTTTTACAGAGCTTAGCATCATTTTTCAGACACCACAAAGCAATTATTTCATGTTTATGCCTTCTCTTAGTTATTTAGTTTTTCTATTAATTTGCACAAACATCAGTTATTCTGGTTACTACATCTGGAACATAGTCAGGGTCACAGACAGTCCCAAAAGCAGTGCTAAGGCCAGTGTGGCCACTGTGGGCATAAAAGGCTGGAAGTTGTCTAGGCAGACATAAACAAGAGTCAGGACAGTATGCATAACTTTAGCATTTCTTTTTTTTTTATATTTCTGTTTTTTTAATTTTTTATTAATTTATTCTTGCTACATCTCAATGGTTATCCCATCCCTTGTATCCTCCCATTCTTCCCTCCCTCCCATTTTCCCCTTATTCCCCTCCCCTATGACTGTTCCTGAGGGGGATTTGCTCCCCCTGTATATGCTCATAGGGTATCAAGTCTCTTCTTGGTAACCTGCTATCCTTCCTCTGAGTGCCACCAGGTCTCCCCATCCAAGGGACATGGTCAAATATGAGGCACCAGAGTGGGTGTGAAAGTCATTACCCACTCTCCACTCAACTGTGGAGAATGTCCTGACCATTGGCTAGATCTGGGTAGGGGTTTGAGGTTTACAGCCTGTATTGTCCTTGGCTGGTGCCATAGTTTGAGCAGGACCCCTGGGCCCAAATCTGCCTATCATAGTGTTCTACTTGTAGGTTTCTAGGACCCTCTGGATCCTTCTACTTTGCTATTCTCCCATGATTCTCTTATCTAGAGTCCCAATAGGATGTCCTCCCCTCTGTCCCTATTTCCTGGTAAGTGAAGGCTTTCATGGGACATGCCCCGTGGGCTAGTATACAGATATAAGTGAGTATATACCATTTCACTCTTTCTGCTTCTGGGTAAACTCACTCATTATGATCATTTCAAGCTCAATCCATTTGTTCACAAATTTCAGGAATTCCTTGTTTTTAATAGCTGAGTAGTATTCCATAATGACAGCCTACAGACTGGGAAAAGATCTTCACCAACCCTACATCTGACAAAGGTCTAATATCCAAAATATATAAAGAACTCAAGAAATTAAACACCACCAAACCAAATAACCCAATTGAGAAATGGGGCTTGGAACTAAACAGAGAATTTGCAACAGAGGAATATCAAATGGCTGAGAAACACTTAAAAGAAATGCTCAACCTCCTTAGTCACCAGGGAAATGCAAATCAAAACAACTCTGAGATTCCATCTTACACCCATCAGAATGGCTAAGATCAAAAATTCAAGCGACACCACATGCTGGTGAGGATGTGGAGAGAGAGGAACACACTCCTTCATTGCTGGTGGGAATGCAAACTAGTACAGCCACTTTGGAAATCTATCTGGTGCTATCTCAGAAAAATGGGAATAGGGCTTCCTCAAGACACAGCTCTTCCACTCTTTGGAATATACCCAGAAGATGCTCCAGCACACAACAAGAAAATTTGCTCAACCATGTTCATAGCAGCCTTATTCATAATAACCAGAACATGGAAACAGCCTAAGTGTCCCTCAGTAGAAGAATGGATAAAGAAACTTTAGCATTTCATACTCACCCCAGAAAGGGAACCCTTGACAGGCCAAAGTATGGATAGCACCAGAGCACAGTTTGGTGAACCAATGATTTTTAGTGGGACTAGTTACAAGGAATATGGGTGATGGGTTATTTGCAGGTGCAGAAAAGACTCAAAGGCAGCCACCTTAATATCCCACTCCAGTGGGTGACAGCTCTCAAAAGCTGGTAACCTAGAGTATACTACATAGCCTGCAAGGAACTCCACATGCTGGAGATGTCTTTTCCAAGTTACTTTGGTCTTTTAGGAATCTCTTTCAAGAATCTTGGCTGGTTTTTGCTTGTTCCAGGTAGCTGGTCTGATCTCAAAGTCTTCTTTGCTGTTTGGTTTATCTGAGAGTTTTTTTTTTTTTTTTTTTTTTTTTTTTTTTTTTTTTTTTTTTTTTTTAATATATAACTTGATTTGTTTACTCTAGGAGAAAGGAGCCTAGCAAATCTGGTCAGTTTCATGAACTTCCAGAGGATATTTTTCACTGTATATATTCCTGCTTTGCAAGTTTGCTGTAGAGTGGAATACTTTAATCTTGAAAGAAACTGTTACACAATACCAAGGAATCTCACCCATTTGTATAATGTAGAAATGGTAAAAGTAGAATGGTGAGTAGCCGACTCTGGAAAAGATACATAGGAGGACAAAGAGAGACTCATCATGGTTACAAGGGTACTCCCAGATTTCATGATGTAACCTTAATTATCCTCAGTGGATAGGATTCTTACATATTTGTCTGTTCAATTTCTTCTTTTAGAGGTCCATATTTTTCTGTTCAATTTCTTCTTCCAGAGGTCACATCTTCTTTTAAAAGGTCCTTGTAGAAATTTTATTCCCTAATTTTTCATGTCTTATTTCTAACAGTTATTTTAATCCTGTATCTTTTTTCTTTTTTGTGTGTGACCCTTATTTTTTTTGAACTTTTTATTAATTTATTCATATTACATATCAGTGGTTATCCCATCCCTTGTATCCTCCCACTCCTCCCTCCCTCCCATTTTCCCCTTACTCCCCTCCCCTATGACTGTGACTGAGGGGGACCTCCTCCCCCTTTATATGCTCATAGGGCATCAAGTCTCTTGGTAGCCTGCTATACTTCCTCTGAGTGCCACCAGGTCTCCCCATCCAGGGGTCATGGTCAAATATGAGGTACCAGAGTACGTGTGAAAGTCATACCCCACTCTCCACTCAACTGTGAAGAATGTCCTGTCCATTATGTTCTTTTTAAAAATTAATTTATTCATATCACTACTCAATTGTTATCCCATCACTTGTATCCTCCCATTTCTCCCTTCCTCCTGCTTTCGCCCTATTCCACTCTCCTAGATCTATGACCGAGCGGAACCTCCTCCCCCACTGTATGGTCATAGGCTAACAAGTCTCATCTTGGTAGCCTGCTTAGTCTTTCTTTGAGTGCCACTGGACCTCCCTACCAGGGGGAGGTGGTCAAATATGGGGCATCAGAGTTCATGTCAGAGTCAGTCTCCGCTTTCCACATAACTGTGGAGAATGTCCTGTCCATTGGCTAGATCAGAGTAGGGGTTCAATGTTTACTACTTGTATTGTCCTTGGTTAGTGCAATAGTTTGAGCAGACCCCCCTGGGCCCCGAGCCACCCATCATGATGTTCTTCTTGTAGGTTTCTAGCACCCTCTGGATCCTTCTATTTCCCCATCTCCTATATTTCTTATACTTAGAGTCCCAGGAGGATGTCCTCACATCTGTCCCAATCTCCTGATAAGTAAAGACTTTCATGGGACATGGCTTTTGGGCTAGTGCCCAATTATAAGTGAGTATATACCAAGTGAGTCCTTCTGCTTCTGGGTTAATTCACTCATGATCATTCCTAGTTCCATCCATTTGTCTACTAAAATGCCCCTCAGTTGAAGAATGGATAAAGAAGCTGTGGTACATTTACACTACGGAATACTACTCAGCTATTAAAACCAAGGAAATACTGAAATTTGTGGACAAATAGATGGAACTAGAAATGATCCTGTATCTTATTTCAAAATGACTGACTGTTACAAATGTGACTCCCTTTGAAAATACTGTGATGAGTCTTATATATAAGACTCCTAATATTCAAAAAACTTTCTCTATAAAATATCAAGCAGAAATACTCATCAGGAGTACAGATCACGATTTCTTAGTTTATTTCTCAAAGTAGAAAAAAGTACCAAGTGAGGGCGTTACAGTTAAGGAAACTAGTAATCTCAGCTTTGCCTTGAGCTTTCTCTACCATCTTAACTTCAGTTTTAGCCTTCTCACCCACCTCTGTGTGTAATCTTGTCTTGACTTACTTATTGTCAGTAACTAAGACAGATAGGTACCACAGGTCCAAAATGTAAATAACTTTCTGAGATACTGTTAATCTGAACCTGAGTGATTCAATGTTTTTCTGAGATAAATAAATGGAAAGGGAACTATGTATAACATTGTACAAGCTAGCCAAGTCCTCATCTTATTCCAAATGGAGTGTTCACATTACTTATTCATAATCAAAGTCCTGTTGTCTTAGTGTTACTGTGGCTGTGATGAAATACCATGATCAAAAGCAACTTAGGGAAAAAGAGTTTATTTTACTCACACTTCAGTATAACAGTTCATCATCAAAAGCAATGATGGCAGGAGGTCATGAAGGGCAGGGATCTGAAGGCAGGAGCTGATTCAGAGGCCATGGAGGAGTACTGCTTACTGGGTTGCTTCATATGGCTTGCTCAGTTTATTTTGTTTTAACAGAAGGGACTGCCAGCCCAGAGGTAGTCCCATCCACAATAAATAAGAAAATGCTCTACAGGCTTGCCTGATCTCATGGAAACATTTTCTCAACTGAGCCTCCCTCCTCTCTAATGACTCTAGCATGTGTCATGTTGACATAAAAAGCAAGCCAGTACAACTGACCCCTTGTCAACTTGATACATACACACATCACTGTTAAGCCACACCTTTTCTTTTGTATTCATCCCCAAGATCTTACGTAAAAACATAAATAACTTTAAAAGTTTAACAGTCTTTACAAATTAAACCACATTAAAGTTTCAGTCTCTTTAAAATCCAGTCCCTGCAAAAATCCAAATATCTTTCAGCTATGGGCTCTTGTAAACAATAAAAATAATGTTAAATAGTTTCTTTGAGAGGGAAGAACCAGGGCACAGTCACAATCTGAACCAAGGAAAATTAAATTCCAACAGCATAAATAACTCAATGTCCAATATCTGGAATCCACACACAAACTTTCTGATCTCCTCCAAAGGGCTTTGGTCATGTGTCCAACTCTGCCCTCTGTAGCACATACAACTCATCTTCTAGGTTCTTGCCGGCTCCATTTCACTGCTACTGATGGTTTTGGTGATCCTTGGCGGTCCTGGCATCTCCAAAACTGCTGGTGTTCCTTGCTGCACTTTTACCAATATCCTGTCATAGGCTGTCTTCCTGGTACCATGCCTCAGCTTGTCTGCATGATCCTTCAAATCTGGACCCTCAACTACCACTGAAGCTTCACCTTCACCAATGGCCTCTCCTGTTCTCTCATCAGCTGTTCTCCATGACCCCTCAATGCTTTCAAAACTAGTACCACCTGGGTTACTCTTACACACTACAAGTCCAGCTGCCAGCACAAGCTATAACCATTGCTGCCTCTAAAACAGCTTTACTGTGCTAATAGAAAACACATCCGGGGCTGGAGAGATGGCTCAGAGGTTAAGAGCACTACCTGCTCTTCCAAAAGACCCAGGTTCAATTCCCAGCACCCACATGGCAGCTCACAACTGTCTGTAACTCTGAGATCTGAAACTTTCACACTAATGCACATAGATTAAAATTAAATAAAATATTAAAAAAAAAAAAAAAAAAAGAAAACACATCCCAGAAGATTCCACCTAAACCATGTTGGTATTTTCTTAATCGGGTCTAATTTTTTAGCTTCATCTACCCAGCATCAATTGTCCGAGTAATATAAAGGTTTTCCTTTATTAGTTCAGACATATTCATAATAGTAGCTAATTCTGTAGCCCCAGCTAACCTAAACCACAGAATCTTAAATAACAAATAGCACTGATAAAGTCTTTAATCTTCTATATGAAATTACACAGGCCTGACCTCAATCTTCTGTACTGCTGTCCACATTCTTATCTTACAAGCTCCTACAGAACACCCAACTGAGGCCACAACACTCAATTCAATTTCTAGCCCCAAATTTTAAAGTCCTTCCACAATCCTCCTTGAAATATGGTCAGGTCTGTCACAGCAATACCCCACTCATGGTACCACAATCTGAAGTTTTCTAGAGTCATAAAATTTATGGAATGAATCTCTCTATATGTCTGTGTATCTGTCTATCTATCTTTCATATATATGTGGAAGTTATTGAAATGCCTTATAGGCCGCAGTTCAACTAATCCAACAATGGCCATATGTTAATGGAAATTTCAAGAATCTTGTAGTTGCTTAGTCCCAGGAAACTCTGTGTTTCAGCTGGTCTTCAGAATAAGATTCAATTCCAAATAAGTGAACTCCGAAGGATGTGCTGTCAAAGTGAATGCAAGCAGGCAAAGAACAAACACCTTCCTTCTTCCATTGTCCTTATACAGACCTCCAGCAGAAGGTATGGCCCAGATTAAAGATTTGCCTCAAGAGCTGGATTAAGGGCATGTGTCTCTCTGGATTAAAAAATAGTATGTCATCCCATCTCAAGATCTGGATCAAAAACCTGTGTCTTCCAGTATCAAATCCAGATCAAAGGCATGTTGTCTTCCTGCCTCAAGTTCAGATCACAAATGTGCCCTCCATTTCTGAATTGTAGTTCATTCCAAATTTAGTCAAGTTAACAACTGTAAATAGTAATCAGAGATGCCTACTAATAGAAGGTTTTGACTTAGTCGCATTTGCTACATAAATATTTTAGAGAGTACAATTATTTATAAAATCTAAAATTACCATGAATTAAGAATGCTGGTAGCTTATAATATTTACAAATAAACTGCTCTAGCATTCAAAATAGGTGGTAAACTTAATACAGTAAAATTTCTTCAATGTGTAGGGATCTTGACACCTATGCCATATTTCTCAACCAAGAAGTTTCTACTGAGTAATTCTGATCTAAACTAGCCTCATACTGACTGGAAGCCTCAACTTTTGGACTGTGAGCATCTCAGGCTAAGGAAGAGAGTTGGTTGATTAAAGGCATACTTTAAGCCTTGTGAAATGCCATGGGAGAGTCTTTTCAAGGACTTAACAGTGTATTGAAAGTAAAGACCCAGCCAGGCAGTGGTGATGCACACCTATAATCCCAGCATTTGGAAGGCAGAGACAGGCAGGTCACTGTGAGTTCAAGGCTGGCCTGATCTACAAAGTGAGTCCAGGACAGTCAAGGTTACAGAGAAAGACCCTGTCTTGAAAAACAAACAAACAAACAAAAAACAAAAAAAAGAAAGAAAGTAAAGACCCAACAAAGAGAATTACAGACCAATTTCCCTTATGAACATTAATGCAAAAATACTCAATAAAATACTCACAAATCAAATCCAAGAACATATGAAAAATCTTATGCCCCATGACCATGTAAGCTTCATCACAGGCATGCAGAAGTGGTTAAATATACCAGTATAATCAACCATATAAACAAACTGAAGGAAAAAACCCATATAATCATCTCCTTAGACACTGAAAAAGCATTTGACAAAATCCAACACCCTTTCATGTTAAAGGTCTTAGAGAGATTGGGGATACAAGGCACATACCTAAACATAGTACAGGCAATATACAGCAAATTTATAGCCAACATCGAACTAAATGGACCTGATGTCCTAGCTAGAGCAATAAGAAAACTAAAGGACTCCCATCCAAGTACTAACCAGGCCCGACCCTGCTTAGCTTCCGAGATCAGACAAGATCGGGTGCATTCAGGAGAGAGGAATGGGAGGATACAAGGGATGGGCTAACAATTGAGATGTAATATGAATAAATTAATAAAACATTTAAAATTAATTCCAAGTAGCAATTATGAAAAATGTGCATTTACCATGTATGAAAATAAAAATATATAAAAAAGAAAATTAAAGGAGACTGAGGGGATACAAATAGAAAAGGAAGAAGTTAAAGTATCACTATTTGTAGATGATCTGATAGTATATATAAGTGAGACCAAAAATTCTACCAAGGAATTCCTAGAGCTGATAAACAGTGGAATACTATTCAGCTATCAAAAGCAAGGAAATCTTGAAATTTGCAGGCAAATGGATGGAACTGAAACAATCATCATAAGTGAGGTAACCCAGACCCAGAAAGACAAACTCGGTATATACTCACGTATAAGTGGATATTAGCTCAAAATAGATCTTCTCTGAGATACTACACCCAGTGGGAAATCGAGACAGATACTGGGACTCAGAAGCTGGACTCTTGGGAGAGTGCTGAGTTGTACGGAAGAGTGGGGTGGAGAATGGAAGGTTTGGGAGAGAGCAGGAGCTCCACAGGGAGTCCATCATGGCCTGCAGATCTAGAGAAAGGGGACCTACACAAACTGATGCACCTACCAAGAGCAGTGCATGCAGAGAACCAAGACCCCCTGTTCAGATGGGACCTATGCACTGCCGAGTCTCTACCTGGAGGGTGGGGACTTCTGCTCAACCTCTGACATGCACTCTGGTGCCCGTGATTTAGTCACTGCCCCTTGGAAAGATGGCCTAGGGGCATACAGAGGAAGGGGATTCAGGGCATCCTGAGAAATCTAGTTGGCTGTTGCCAGACAGTTGGGGTAGGGGGTCTAAGGGAGAAGATTAGGTAGAAGAGGATGGGAGGGTGGGAATAGGAAGATAAGAGCAAAGGGGTAACAATCTGGATGTAATATGAATAAATTATAATAAATAATATATATATATATTTTTTAAATACCAGTACATTTTGTTAAAGCATGAGGAAGAGCCTAAGGTCAGTTTCTCCAAAAGCAGTACAGCCTGAAGATTTATCCTGTAGAAAATAGTTCTCTATCCATTAGTCTAAGAAATATTCGCAAATATCCATTTGTAAACAAGAATACATGTTGTATTATTCTATTGACATTTGAGATAGTCTGTTGTTAACACAATTGTGGCAATAGCTTGTATGAATCTCTAAAGAACATCTTTATTATGTAATTGACAAATAACTCACACAATTGATTATGTATTCATAGAGAACTTGTTTAGTGTTTGCAAATTGTCCTAATCAAAATTAATCTATTATGCTTTATGTCATAAAGAAAATCCTTATAGACAGGAAAAAGTTAATTTTATATAATAGGTAACATTTATAATTATAATTTATTTTAATTATGAGTGATATTGCCTTTCCCCCATTAGTATACACACACACACATCCAAACACATATATGTGTATATGTATACATAGGTATGAATGTATCTTGTAGATGCACACATGCATAACTATGCCATTATTATACTGGATATTAGATATATGATTAATGTTTCTATAGTATCAAGCATAAATCTATCATTCTGAAGATGTTTTCCATTTTCCTCTTCTCTGTGGCTCTGCTGTAGACAATAGAATGTGACTATTCATCATCTCTGGAACACTTAAAAGAATAAATAATATTTTATCCCTTCTTTTCACTGCCAATCAGAATTTGGATTGGTGGATATAAGTCACTTTTATACATCAGGGGTGTGGGGAAACCAGAAATGTAACTCTTTGCATTTTTCTTTGGAGGAATATTTATGGTTAATATTGTACAACCTTTATGGAAATCAGTGTGACAATTCATTAGGAAGATGGAATTGATATACCTTAAGATACAGCTATATCAGTTTTGAGCATATACCCAAAGGATACTTCTTCTTACCACAAAGACATTGGCTTAAATGTGTTCACTGCTGTTTTTTCCATAGTAACCAGAAATTGGAAACAACCTAGATATCCATCAGCATATGGATAAAGAAAATGTGGTACATTTTAACAATGAAATATTACTTAGCCATTAAAAAGAATGAAAACTCTGAGTTCCTGTTCTGACTTTCTTCAATGATAGACTATGATGTGGAAATGTAAACCAAATAAACCCTTTTTCTCCTCCACTTCTTTTGGCCATGGTAATTCATCACAGAAATAAACAGTAGAAATCCTAATAAGGAAAATGGCCAACAGAAAATGAACTGAAGACATCATTGCAAGTTTTCTGTCTCATGATGTCATGTCAGGGTTTCATTACTTTTCTTTTCTATTTCTTTCTATCCCTGCCTGCCATGGGTCCTTTGTCTACATAATATGGTTCTAGTTTTATGTGCCTGAGGATTCCTGAGTGGATTAATGAGTGGGTCTTTGTGCCTTCTTCTTGTGTTCTTTTCTTTCTGTTTGTTTGTTTTTGTTTCTTCTTATATTTTATTTTATATTATGATCACTTAGATTCCTGTCTATTTTCTAAAGAGAAATATAAAGAGGTGGATCTGGGTGGATCTGGATAGGAGAGTAGATGGGAAGAAACAGGAAACAGTAAGAAGATGGGAAACCATAATCATAAAGTATTTTTAAGAAAAGAAAAGATGAGTCTGATGTAGTTAGTGGTTTTTTATCCTACTGTCTCAATGATGTGGTCCTCTGTTCCATCCCAATTAAGATGTCACCTGTCAATTATCTTATCAAAGCTAATGATTATAAGTAACACAAAGCTTCTTACTGAGGTGTAACTAGTGAGGAGAAGCCCTAGCCTGGAGGATCTCCCCCCAAAAGATGAAAGTGAAGAGGAAAATATAATAGAAGAGAGAAATAACAGCAGAAGATATAGAGGACAGGATGCCAGCATCTGTTCTTAAACAAAGCTGAAGACAAGTGGAATTGGTTTCCTAGTCCTAGGCAACAGTTTAGATTTTCAGACTGAAGTAGGTCAGTAGTGCTCTTTGCATAGGACTTGCCTGAATTGGCTAAAATGATTGAACTATGGATGCATATCTGAACTTGGTGTGCAATAGTGACTTACCACATTTAATTTTTTTCCCTGAAAGGTTGTATGCTTCCAAACAAATTCTTAAGTTGTATTAAAGTTGACTACAACTTAAAAGGGGACAATGGTTACTTTTTATATGTTAATTTAATTGGACTTATTGCTCAGGTACATTGTCAATCATTATTATGGATGTTTGTGTGAGATTGTTGAAGCATTCTAGTAACAATGGTTTCTTTTAAGTAAAGCATCTTTCTGCCTTCAATACTTGTTCAATCATGTTCAGGCAACTGAACTCTTGAGTAGCCAGTTACAAACAGGCTTGCCCTCAGCAAGATAGAGTTTTGAAGCACACAACTACTCTGCATAATTTTTTATTTTACACCCTGTATTACCACATCAGCTGTTTCCTTAAAATAAAGAGTCTTTTTTTTTTTTTTTTTAGGAAATTCTTGAATAATAGAAGCAACAGTACCAAAATAATTACTAACTATAAAGTGTGTCTATACTAATTTCCTAGGAGAAAATTGTATTGATAATGTAGATGTGTTAGGGCATGGTCAGATGTATTTTGATACTAATTACTGCTTGCTGTCTCTGTGACCCACCTTTTGCTTAATAAAAAGCCATCCCACCTGGACAGGGCAAAAGAGATAGGTGGGGCTAAAAGACAGGAATTCTGGAAAGAAAAAGACCACCAGGAGGAGAAAGGAGAGAGACCTAAAGATAAGAAAGGAAAGCCACCATGGGTTAGATGGAAGAGAAACGCAGGGCTGGTGTGGATAGAGAATTCGGCCCAGATGAAGAACAGTAGCAAGTATCTGGGATTATGGATGGGAGGTAGCTTGATAAAAGTTATTGGAAGCAGATGACATGGGATTGAGACAGGGATCCCATGCCTGCCCCACTATGGGAGGTAGTTTAGAGGATTGATATCTGCCCTGCCCCAGGTTAACTAAGGCTATTTTAAAATATAAGAAGTGTCTGTGTTATAATTGATTGCTAGCTGGGCCTACTGATAATACTAATAATACAGATAATTTAAAAACAATATAGATGATCATTCTAACACAGGTACGTAAATTATAATTTATTTTTGACTTTATATTGCTATAGATAGTAATCCTAGTATATCATGGGCCATCATTCTTAGCTCCTATATGTTATTTATTTAGGATTTGACAGACAAAAGTAATGTGTACAATGAACTATCCCAATCACAAATCTAATAATTTTTTGAGAAGTAAACAGGAATATTTACCCAGTAAGATTTACTTTTGGTTTGGCCCATAACTGTAGAAAATGCCTCTTTGTGTTAATGAATAGACCCAGTGAGACTGGCCAAAACACCTGCCAAAAACACCTTTAAAATGTTCCTTTTATATAACTCCAAAATTAAAAGTGTTCAACATGCTAATTTGAAGCAATAAAAGAGCAAGCACATACCTTGCGCTGAGTAGTGTTCACATGGACCACTGAAGCTGAATTATGTAAAGTTATCTGAAGTTTTGCTATAATTTTGGGTAAAGTGTTTGGATAAGGTATTACTAAAGTAAATAAATGTTTTTTCAGTTTTTAAAAAATAAAATTAACTGTTATTTTTAAAAATTATAAAAATCCGAAAAGAGAGAAATAATCATGATGAGAGCTGATGTTAGAAACATGAGCCAAAAATAAGTATTGTTCAAGCTTGAGAACTTACTCTGAGACTAGTACTTACTCTCAGTGTTCACTGAGAAGTACTTCCTCTGTGATTAAGCAATGATCAAGCTCTTTGTCCAAGCGTCTTTGTTTGCTCAATCCCCATGACACCCCATGAAGTGATTACTCCCATTTATTAATCTATTCCATGGGTCTCTTGTAATTCACAAGAAATGGCTTTTGTTGAAACTTTTCTTTCGAACATAAGGCCAGATGACTGTTTAATCTTGATTTTGTTTATTCTCTGTGGCGTTTAGTACTTTTGGTTACTCTTTGAGAAGGAATAGAAATTCACTAAACTTAAATTTAAAAATGATTTTCTTACATACATTTATAACAGGAAATACAAATATAAAAGTACTAATATGAAAAAAAACAATAATTATTCAATTATGAAATGATTATATATAATACATTATATATATGTACATGAAAAAGTAGTACTGTTTTGTCATTCCTTGAATGGTTCATGTGTGAGTTCCTTACAAAGAAGCAGAGAAACTGTGTGGGGGGGGGGCAGGGTGTTTGTTTTTGTTTTTTTACAACTATGAAGCAGTATACTGAAGGACAAAATGGGGATAAGCAGGGTAGGTCAGTACTTAACAAAACCTATTCATTAAATGTTTTTTAAGCTTCAGTGATGAGAACCTTTCTTTTTTCCAGATATAAGGAGGATGGTTCTGGAATGAGGATTTTATGACCTACATCTGGAGAAGATCAGTTAGGGCTTATGGCCCTCCTTAGGGGAGAAGAGAGGAAGTCTGAGTGTGACCTTCCTCCTGCTGCTTCCAGCAAGGTTAGTTATAATTAAGAGTTGCATAGCCAGAAGTCAATCATACACTTATGTGTTTACATGGTTTAGCTATGCCATTACTTAAGTAATCAACACGTCTTACATTTTGGAATTTTCTTTGTTTATTATATAAATGCTGTGATATTTTTCTTGGAATAAATTTCCAAAAACATATATATGTATTTAGAAGTCTATAAACATGTTACAAAGAAACTTCTCTTTGGGTCCTCCTTGAGTACAGCTTTTCTTGGACTACTCTTCCCTGGGTCCTATTAGCCATGTATGCTAAAGCTTCACTTTCTCTTTGCCCTACAAACACTTGTCTTCCAGATACCTCAAAAACGTTCTCAGTTCTCATAGACCTCATCAAGAACATCATCTTTCTGTAAACAGATTTCTGCATTTGGTGTTTGGTTTTGTTTGTTTATTTGGTTTTGTTTTCATGAAATTTCATTATGTAGCTCACAGTGGTCTCAGAATTCTTTGTTTGTTTGTTCGTTTTTTTGAGACAATGTTTCCTTTTTGTAGCCTTGACTGCCTGAACTCACTTTGTTGACAAGGGCCTGGAACTCAGAGATCTGCCTGCCTCTGCCTCCTTGAGTGCCAAGATTAAAGGTGTGCACCATCGTGCCTGGCTTCTCAGAACTCTTCATCTTCCAGACTCTGCCTCTGCTGGGAGGCATGGATTTCAGGCATAGAGTGCCCCATCTCTCCTTTCTGCTTTTTAAAGTTTTTGCTCATTAGTCCACCCCAAAGCCAATTCTAATTGCTTTAGATATTTAACATTGGCATTCACTACATATCTCTTTTAGTGAGTTACTTATTGGTGCTTGACAAATCACTCAATTTTGTTGGCATAAAACATAAAATAATCATGAAGATTAGGACTTGGGCTCAACTGATTTCAGATCTCGATGTGATTCTAGACCCATTTGTAGGCACTGTGGTGAGTTAAGTGCTGAAGGTCTTATATTACTTTCTTATACTGCTACAAAAAATTTACCACAAATGTAGTGGCTTGAAGCACTACCCATTTATTATCTCATAATTCCACAGGTCAGATGTCTAAGGGTCTACATTACTTGGCTGGTTTCTCTGCTCTAGATTACATGAGGTCAAATTAAAATGAGTTGTCCAGCTGGCATGTGCAGAGAGAAGCTCTAAAGATTCTACCGCCAAGTTGGTTCAGATTGTTCATAGAGTTGAATTCCTCCATGCCAAAAGACTAATGTCCTTTGTTCTGCAGTGGCTGTCATCTTGGGGATTGTCATTAGCTACTTGAGGAGTCTTTGTTCTACAGTTGTTGTATGTAGAGTTCCAAGTCTTAGCTTGCTTCAATTACTGAACTACTCTGAAGCTTGGAATGCTTCTGACTTTCCATTCTGCTGGCACAACTCATTCTGCTTATCTATCTATCTATCTATCTATCTATCTATCTATCATCTATCTATCGATCTATTTACTTACTTTACATCTTAGTGATAACCCCATCCCTCCCTGCCTCCCAGGCCTACCCTCCCTCCCTCTCTCCCATCCCCCTTCCCTTATTCCTCAGAAAAGTAGAGCCCCCCCCTTCCCCTCTACCCCAGTTCATCAACTTGCATCAGGACTGAGTTTGTCTTCTCCTGAGGACTGGCAAGGCAACCCTGCCAAGAGGAAGTGATCAGTAAGCAAGCAACAGAGTCCATGTCAGGGACAGCCTGCGCTCCCCTTACTAGAAGACCCACATGAAGCCTGAACTGTCCATCAGCTAAGTCTTTTTGTAGGGAGCCTCGGTCCAGTCCATGCAAGTTCTTTGGTTGGTGCTTCAGCCTCAGCAGGCTTATCTGGGACCTCATTATTCAGCTCTTTTTGTCTTCTTGTGGAGCTCCTTTCACCTTGAGGTCCTTTTCTCCTCCCCCTCCCCCACTTTTCCACAAGACTCCCTACACATTGTGCAATGTTTGGCTGTGAGTCTCAGCATCTGTTTTAGATTGTTTTGAACTGGGTGGAGCCTCTCAGAGGACACTTCTTCTAGGCTCCTGTCTGCAAGCATAGTAGAGTTTCATTAATAGTGTCAAGGGTTGGCTCTTGCCCATGGGGTGGGTCTTGGATTGGGCCAGGCATTGGTTGGACATTCCCATAATGTCTGTTCTATCTGTTCCATTTTTATCCCTGCACATATTGTAGGCAGAGTAAATTATTGTTTGAAGTTTTTGTAAGTAGATTGGTGTTCCCCTCCCTGTACTAGGAAACTTGTCTAGCTAGAGAGTATCCTCTTCAGTCTTTATGACCCCTGCTTCTCATTGTCCTTTTAAGTCATGCTTACCAGTCATGTAAAAGAAAGCAAATCAACATAGAAAAGAGAATTAAAGACTTACAGACATTACTTGAAATTTTTAACTTGCTACCTAGTGTCCTTATTCTACTTTGTCATACAAATGACAAGCATGTGTGTCTATTTAACCCATTCTTTGGTATTCAAGTTACAGAAACTAAGTAAAATAAAAACAAAAATATAAGATACAAACAAAGCTGGAGTCATAAAAATCACAGTTCTCTTGTCCTGAAGAAGGAAAGTGTATAAAGGGGGGTCTCATGTGGGCTGAATTTAGGGCTTTCTCAGACACCCTCTGGATTGTCAGATTTGATTTTCAGCTTCTAAATTTTGGTTAGCTATACCATTCTCTCTCACAATCATCACTTTGCTCAAATCATCACCACAGACAGACCCAAAGGTATGTTTTGCAAATGATTCCAAATGCAGTTACATTGATGTTACAGTGTGACAATGAATGGCTGCTACTACAGATGGCAGAGAGCAGTAGTTGTCCATCACTGGAAAAAGAGAAGTGGATGAGAAGGTCTTGTTGATATATATATATCTATATCTATCTATATCTATATCTATATAGATAAATATAGATATAGATATGCATTTCTTTTTTACATCTCAGTCATAGCTCACTCCCTCCTCTCCTTCTGGTCCTGACTTCTCTCCCTCTGCCCCCTCCCTCCCTCCCCTACTATTTCGAAAAAGGGAGCCCCCCATCTACACATCAGGTCACATAAGGACTGAGCACATCCTCCAGGCAAGAAAGTCCATGTCAGAGACAGCCTCTGCTCCCCTTACTAGAAAACCCACAGTAAGGCCAAGTTACCTATTAGGTACATATGTGTAGGGGGCCCAGATACAGTCCATGCATGGTTCTTAGCTGGTGTTTCAGTCTCTGCAAGCACCATTGGGCCCAGGTTAGCTGCTTCTGTTGGTCTTTTATGGAGATCCTGTCCCTTCAGGATCCTTCTGTCCTTCCCCCAACGTGTGCACAAGGCTCCCTGTGCTCAGCCCAATGTTAGCCTGTGAGTATCAGCATCTATTTCAATCCACTGGTGGATGGAACCTCTTATAAGGCAGCAATTTTAGTATCCTGCCTGCAAGCATAGCATACTGTCCTTAAGGGGTTGGCTTTCTCCTGTGGGGTGGTTTTTTGGTGGGGCTAGGAATTTTTATTCTCTATGGATGTAGCAGATTTAGAAAAATGAGTATCTAGGAGAGAAATAAATGACTTTAAAATTTAAATAAAAGAAAAGATAAATGTAGGAGCCTTTAAATAATATTTATTATATACTTATGTTTAGTATGTTGATTCCTTTCTAGTCTTTTAGGACCCATTGTGGTTATTTAGACAATGGCATTTTGACAAGTGTGTGTCTGTGTATGTGTGTGTGTGTGTGTGTGTGTGTGTATGTATGTATTTAAAATACTTTATTTTGCTTTACTTTCTTGCTATTTATTTATATAATATAAAGATTTCCCAAATTTTGAGTATACCTACTGTCATAAAAAAGAAAAATATTAGGTGAAATAACAGTTATGTTAGTTTAGTTCATTTGTGATTATTCCATGTCATATGCATTCATCATTTAGTTGTACACAAATATACATATGATATTTACTTTTTAATTTTGTCTCAGTAGAGCTAAAAAGACAAATGTTTAATAACTACATTGTATTATTTAGATAGAGAATTCTTTAGCTATTGCTTTAATATTGGAGACTTTATTTATAGTATTATAGCATTTTGGGTTGATAAACATCTTTTCTTCTTTAGAAAGTTTGGTCTATATTTTAGGTCTTTTTCTTCTTCTTCTTCTTCTTCTTCATCATCATCATCATCATCATTATCATCATCATCATCATCCTGTTATTTCTTGAAGTATGTAAGGTAAGGCAAATATAAGTACTCCTAAAGCTTTCCATTTTTTCCAAGTTCTTTCCAAGTTTCTAAAATAATTATATCATAATACCACTTTGGTTCTGTTGCTACACTTTAAGTTGTGGTGGAGGACTGAACTACACTGTTCTGAGCTTTGTTTTTTGCTTTATGGGCTTCATGGTGTCTTTTTTATTTTTTTATTTTTGAAGCAAGAGAAAGAGAGAGAGAAACACAACACACACACACACACACACACACACACACACACACAGAGAGAGAGAGAGAGAGAGAGAGAGAGAGAGAGAGAGAGAGAGAGAACACAGGAAACCTGGTGAGTAGGGAGGAGGAGAGATCTTAGAGGAGTTAGGGGAAGAGGAAAGATTACCATAAAATATATTGTCACAAAGATTTAATAAATAAAACAACATAATAAATAGTCTTGAAAATAAGACCTTACTAAAAATTTTAAGCATAACTCCATGGAGAGAAATCTAAACTTGTACTGTCCCTAAACTCAGTCTTTGATTTATGAAATATAGAATGTGAAATGGAGCCCCTGTGTTTTGAAGAGTGTGTTCATTAAGAAAGTTATTTAATAATTGCTTTGTTTGAAACCACTTGTATTTCAACATGAACAGATCACTATCACTACCTGATTAAACATTTCTGACTGTGACATTTACCTTCTTCTGCTTTATTTTGTTTGTACAGAGAACTGGGTATGGATTCTCTATTCTTACATATCTATTACTGTAGTGCACTGTCTTCTCTAACATATACCATATTTCCTCGGGCCACAACCTAGTGTTAGAACGTCTCAAAATCCTAAACACTGTGCCCAATGGTCTGCTTAGCATAAATGCCTTAGAAGCAGAAGGATTAGAGATACTCTAGGTCTGTATTAACCGGGATGACGTTATCTTGCAACTATCATCTTTTTCCACATCTGTAAAAAAGAATATTAGCAATCAAATAATCTCATGTCATTACATGGATTAAGTTAATTTCTTTATATTAGTACCTTACCTTAAGGTAAACACTCAACACTCAATCTGTAAAGTAAATATGTTGATTTTTAATTATTTCTAGTCTATAACTTTATCATTAACTAAATCTTAATTGTCTGAATGAAATTTAAAAAATGTAGCTATTACTCTTGTTTTCTCCATATTTGTTTTCAAATCTTATTGGATTATTGATTTTAATATTAAACTTTCCCTATGTATGATCCAAATGGAAAGTGGAATCCCGTTAAATATTAATATAACTTAAGTAGTTTTAAAAGTTACATATTTGTTTACAATAAAATTAGTTTAGTAAAATGAATATTAACTTTATTGTAGTCATATTATTTAGCAGTATATCTGTGACAGTACAGATGATATGGTACAGAATTCAGTAAAATCCACATCAACTGGTAATTGCTTGCCCATCTAAAATAAATTGTTGTCATCTTTTGAAACTGTTCATGGATGTATTTATTCCAAGATCCTTCACATACCAAAACTGGTGAGTGCTTACGTCCCCTATATTTATTTACATATAATATTTACATATAAACTATACATAGCCTTTTGTATATTTTTCATCTCTAGATTACTTAGAATATCCACTACAATGTAACTATTATGTAAATAAGTGGACTTAGGTGTCCAGCTTGTTACAGAGATGACCCTACCCATAGTTTCTCTTTTCTCTGCAGGCCTTCTGTTCTCCCTGCCATGATCTTTCCAGGTCTGATCTCCACCCTTATTTCTGTCTGTGCCTCCTCTCCTACCTTAGTCCCTCTCTTCAACACTATGTCTATTCTATTTCCCCTTCTGAGAGAGTAAGTATCCTCTCTTGGAACATCCTTATTACTTATCTTCTTTGGGACTGTACATTATGGTATGTTTATTCTTAAACATATGGCTAAGTCCACTTATAATGAGTACATACCATGTGTGTCCTTCTGGTTCTGTGTTACCTCAGGATGATATTTTCTATTTCCATTCATTTACCTGAAAATTTCATAATTTCCTCCTTTTTAATGGCTAAGTAGTATTCCACTATGTAAATATGTCACAGTTTCTTTATGCATTCTTCAGATGACGGACATATGGGTTGTTTCCAGATTCTGGATATTACAAATAAACTTGTGACTACCATAGTTGAACAAATGTCCTTGTTGTATTGTGGAACATCTTTTGAGTATAAGCCCAGGAGTGGTATAGCTGGGTCTTAAGATAGTTCTATTCCCAAATTCCTGAGAAAGCACCAGATTGATTTCCAAAGTGGTTGTATAAATTTGCACTCCTACCAGCAATGGAAGAGTGTTTGCTTTTTTCCACATTCTCACCAGCATGTGCTGTCATTTGACTTTTTGATCTTAGCCATTTTTACAGCTGTAAAATGGAATCTTATTCAGTTTGATTTGCATTTCACTGATGACTAATGACGCTGACCACATCTTTAAGTGTTTCTCAGCCATTTGAGATTCTTCTGTTGAGAATTCTCTGTTTAGCTCTGTGCCCCATTTTTAATTGGGTTATTTTGTTTGTTGGTGTTTAATGTTTTGAGTTCTTTATGTATTTTGGATATTAGTCCCTTTTTGGATGTAGAGTTAGTGAATATCTTTTCCTAATCTGTAGGCGGTTGCTTTGTTCTGTTGACAGTGTCCTTTGCCTTACAGACCTTTTTCAGTTACATGAGGTCCCATTTATTAATTGTTGACCTTGGAGCCTGAGCTATTGGTGTCCTCTTCAGGAAATTGTCTCCTGTGCCAGTGAGCTCAAGGCTTTTCCCCACCTTCTCTTCTGATAAATTTAGTATATCTGGATTTATGTTGAGGTCTTTCATCCACTTTAACTTGAATTTTGTGCAGGGTGATAAATATAGATCTGTTTGCCTTTTCTTTTTTTAAATATATTTTATTAATTTATTCATATTACATCTCAATTGTTATCCCATTCCTTGTATCCTCCTGTTCCTCCCTCTCTCCCATTTTCCCTTTACTCTACTCCCCTATGACTGTGAATGAGGAGGACCTCTTCCCCCTGTATATGCGATATCTCAGAAAAATGGGAATAGGGCTTCCTCAAGACCCAGCTATTACACTCCTTGGAATATACCCAGAAGATGCTCCAGCACACAACAAGAACATTTGCTCAACCATGTTCATAGCAGCCTTATTCATAATAGCCAGAACATGGAAACAGCCTAAGTGTCCCTCAATAGAAGAATGGATAAAGAAACTGTGGTACATATACACTATGGAATACTACTCAGATATTAAAAACAGGGAAATCCCAAAATTTGTGGACAAATGGATTGAACTAGAAATGATCATAATGAGTCAGTTCACCCAGTAGCAGAAAGAGTCAAATGGTATATACTCACTTATATCTAGACATTAGCCCAAGGGGCATGTCCCATGAAAGTCTTCACTTACCAGGAAAGTGGTACAGAGGGGAGGACATCCTATTGCGACTCTAGGTGAGAGAAATATTTGCATTTTTTCACATGGATATATTTAATTATACTAGCACCATTTCATGAAGATGTTCTCTTTTTGCTATTGTATGATTTTGACTACTCTGCCCATAGGTGTGTGTTTATTTCTGGCTTTTAACTGAAGTTCATTGATCAACCAGTCTATTTCTGTGCCAGCACTATGCAGTTTTTAGTCCTATTACTCTGTAGTGTAGATTGAAGATATTTCTAGAAGTTCTGTTATTATATTGGATTGTTTTAGCAATTCTCATTTTTAAAATTTTTTTCCATATGAAGTTTAGAATTGTGTTGGTAGTTTGGGGACTGCATTGAATCTGTAGATTGATTTTGGCAAGATGACCATTTTTACTAAGTTAATCCTACCAATCTGTGAGCATGGGATGTCTTTCAATCTTCTGATAGCTTCTTCAATTTTTTCTTCAGAGGCTTGAAGTTTTTTCAAGTGAATCTTTCACTTGCTTGGTTACACCAAGATACTTTATATTATTTGTGGATATTACAAAGGGTATGGCTTCCTTGCTTTCTTTCTCAGTCTGTTTGTCATATGTATACAAGAGGGCTACTATTTTACTTTTTAAAATTAGTATTGTATCCAGCCACTTTGCTGAAGGTGTTTACCAACAGTGGTAGTTCTCTGGTAAAAGTCTGAGGGTCACTTATATATACTATCATATCATCTGGGAATAGTGATGCTTTGACTTCTTCCTTTCCAATTTGTATCTTCTTGATTTCCTTTAGTTTTCTTATTGCTCTAACTAGAACTTCTAGTACTATATTGAAGAGATATGAAGAGTGGGGCAGCCTTGTCTTGTCCGTGATTTTAGTGGGTTGATTAAGGCACCTAACTTCAGATGTAAGTGCAAGTATTATCTATGTGCTAAAATATTCCCTCAGTGGTTGATTATCTGCACTACGTTGTCGTTGACAAAGAATTTACTTATACATCACATGTCACTTAGTCTTTCTCCCCCCTCTCACCTGGAAGAGAGGAAGTAACATCCTTTGTTGTTGTTGTTGTTATTGTTTTGTTTTGTTTTGTTTTTTCGAGATACTTCATTTAGAAATGATAAAAGTCTTTAATTTTTATGTATTTAGTTCATGTATTTCACTTATCTTTTTTATTATTTATTTATTTCTATGTGTGTGTGTGGATGTTAGTACGCATATATCTATATTTATATCTATATCATCTATATCTATATCTATATCTATATATACATACAACGAGAAACACAGAGATATTTGTGGAGGCCAGGATAGGGTGCTGGCTGGGTCCCTTGGAGAGGTAGTTGTGTGCAGCCTGATGTGGGTTCTGGAAAACAAACTCCTCTGGAGGAGCAGTGTCTTAGTTCAGTTTCTAATGCTGCAGTGAAACACCATAACCAAAAAGCAAGTTCCACACTGCTCTCCGAATAGGAACTCAAATAGGGCAGGAATATGGAGGCAGGAGCTGATGATGTAGAGGCCATGGAAGGGTGATGTTTACTAGCTTGCTTTCCCCCCTGGCATGCTCTTTCTGCGTTCATATGGAACCCAGGATCATCAGCCCAGGGAAGGCACCAGGGATGAGCAGAGCCCTCCCCTCATTGACCACTAGTTGAGAAAATGCCTTACAGCTGGAACTGTATTTGAAGGTGTTTCCAAAAACCTTGACGTATTTGCTCAATTGTTGCTTTCTTTTATGACTCTAGTTTATTTCATGTTGACACAAAACAAGCTGGTACAAGAAACACTTTTAACCACTAAGCCATGTCTCTAGCCCCATTATAAAGATCCCTATAAGAGATCATTCAGTTATGCAAAGGGGGAAACTGAGGCTGACAGAAATTAAATTCAAAGCTATACACTATTATGTAGTGAATCTAAGTTTGATTGAAAACGCTCTGCACTCACAACCTGTGTTCTTTACTTCTATGTTAAAGAGTAACCTGACCCATCTGATGATTAAGACAAAGACTTTAACACCCAATTCATTGGTTTCAAATTTTACTTTGTCACTATATAGTTGTGAAACTTCTGTGTCTTGTTTTCTTCAGCAAAATGGTGATAAAGAGAACTGTAATAGTGCTTCCTTCATTGGGATTTTGTGTAAAACATTTGTGTCAATGTGTGATGTATTTAGGGTCTGCTAATAAGTATTATGTAGATGCTCAACACTTCTTTTTTTATTATGATTACCCAGAATAGAAATTATTTGTCTTAAAAGAAACAATTGAGAGATCACAGAAAAATCAGTTAGGCATTTAAAATTTTCCTATTAACTACATGTTTTCTGCAGAGCACAAAGTAGCAGTACTCTTTTCCAATGTTTCTATGTTGTTCAAATACCACTAAAACATGGTATTTTTCTTAATACATTTTCCTATAACCACAGTAGCCTTATATTTAAATTGATATCCAGTGGGCCTTTATACAATCACATTGATTGCCTCAAATTCAAATTTACAGTTGTTTTTGCATTTCTATTCCTCTAGGAGATTCTGACGGTAATCTTTTGGACTGAAGAAACAATATCAATGAGGATATAGGAAAGAAAAAGCAATACCAGAACAGTTGTTATGTAAATGAGGAATAATAAAGCTCAAAACTGTGCAAAAGAATTAAATTATCAGAATTAATACAAATCTTTAAGTAGTAACCTAATATTAGTGGTTTTCATTATTGTAAAGATACAGACTAGTGTAATTAAAAAGCAGGGCTGACTTTTTTTCCCCTTCAATAAATGCATCTCACCACCAAAGAAAGATGCTATTTATGGACAAAAGAATGGAAGACATATTCCAAGGAAAAAATATAAAGCAATCAGGTGTCAATATAATGTATAGCAAATTAGACTTAAAATAAAGAAAGTAATTTCATACTAATTAAGGGAACACTCTCTCAGGGAGACATTACAATTCCAAACCTATAAAAACCAAACAGAGAGATATTTGGTTTCATGAAGGAAAAGTACAGGATTAAAAACCACAGAACAATTAGAAATAACAGTACCACTCCGTTCTCACCTGATAGCAGGTCATCCTGACAAAAAATAAAAGGAGGAACATTTGAATTAAATCCCACTGTTGATCAAAAAGGGTTAGTGGAATTAGATGGAATGTCCTAAAGACAGCAGAATGCACATTCTTCTCATTAGTCTAGGGAAAACTCTAAAATAAATCATGTATTAGCACATGCAACAAGTTTTACCAAATATGGAAACACTGAAATGATTCCTTGTGTACTATATAATAGAAAAAAAAACCGAGAAAGGGGTCCAATCCCAATGATACATTTACAAAACATTCAGCTCCTAAGGCTCAAGGAATATTGTAGAAGAGGAAGCCAAAAGAGGATTGGGGAACTGGCTGTGAGTTATGTCTGCAAGTAATGTAACAGACGCTCTGAGAAAATAATCAGACAAATAACATCATGCCCGATCTCTTAGGGAAAAGAAAAGAAATACACACAACCAATGGAATGAAAGACCTCTACAATGAAAACTAATACCCTGAAGCAATAAATTGACCATAGCACAAGAAGACGGAAATACCTCCCAAACTCAAGGATTAGTATTGTGAATTCAGTTCTAAAGGCAAAAATCAATCCACAGATTCAATGTAATTACCATCGTTATTCCAAAGCCAGTTTTTAACAGAATCATAGAAACAGAAGCAGAATTGTACTGGCACAAAAAGCAAGCATATAGATCAATGTGATTGAAAGCCTATGTATCAATCTATACAGCTACAGACACCATATTTTTGACAATGATTCTGAAAACACACATGGCAGAAAAACAGCTTGCTGCCAAATACAAATAGTCAAAACACTATGAATGTAACATATATAATTCCTGATTGTTTCATTGTTCTTCTTGCTGTAGATAGTTTATTGTATATATGTGTAATAATATTAGTGCATATGTAAAAATATTTAATAAAACTTTTAAAAAATAGATAAATGTAAAAAAACACACCCAAATCAAAACAAATGGTACTTGAAAACTGAGTATCTACATATAGAAAAATGAAACTTGATCTGTAGCTCTCACCCTGCACAATGATCAATTTCAAAAGATTGAAATGTCTTAGTGTAAACTCAAAACTCTAAAGCTATTAGAGAAAAAAATTGAAATCACCTCAAGATCTCACCATATATAAAGGTACTCTGAATAGTACTTTAGTCACCCAGGAAGTTTGGGTGAAAATCAGCAAATGTTGGCTCACAAAATCAAAACATTCTGTACATCAAAGGAAAGATTTCATGCAGTGAAGGCATAGCCTGCAGAAAATCTCTACTAGCTGTGTATGTGATAAGTGCTTAACATCTAGATATATAGAGAACTCAGGAGTTAACAATTCAAATGACCCAAATGAATAAATGAGCTAATGACATGAGCCTGAGTTCTTACAAGGTGAAAATCAAGTTGCAGCTCTACATATGGGAAAATGCTCGGCTTTACTAGTTATCAGAGAAATTAAAATTAAAATTATGTCAAGACTTCATTTACCACATTAAAACTTTTCATTAATAAACCAATAGTAAATTCTGGTGATGATAGGGACAAAAGAAAGTCTTTAAACCGCTGGTGATATGGACACATTATCTACCAGTGAAGTTAGTATGGAGATTTCTCTACAAACTACAAGCAGCTCTTTGATATGACCCAGCCATACCACTTCTTGTTATTTACTAAAAGGACTTGAAGTGAACATACAGGAGACATTTATACATCTCTGTTAATTGCGGTGCTGTGTACAATAGCTATGTTATGGAACTAACCTAGGTGTTCAAAATAAGATGGATAAGTAAAGAATATGTGTCATGTATGTATATATGTACAATGGAGATTTTTCTACTACAGTAAGGAACAAAGAAAGGTTTATGGTTTGTAGCAGAATGGATACCACTGACATTAGTCATCTCAAACAAATTATGTCAAGGCAGGCATAGTGGCACACACTTTTAATCCCAGAACTCAGAAGCAGAGACAGGTGAGTCTTAGAGAAATCCAGACCACCCAGGGATACATAGTAAGCCCACATTTTGGAAAAAATTATATCAGTCTCAGAAAAACAAATACTATGTGTTTTCTCTAATTTGTGGTTCCTTTTATGTACATATAGAATAGAAGGCAAAGTAAAACTTTCTTGGCAACAAAAGGAACTACTATGAGGAGGGGACTGTGAGAAAAGGAAAGAGTGAAATGTAAGGAGGGAATCCCTGCCTTATAAAATAGAGTTTTACCAATAGCCAATATCAAATTAAATGGAGAGATACTCAAGAAAATTCCTCTAAAATTGGGGACCAGACAAGGTTGCCCATTTCTCCATATCTCTTCAATATAGTTCTTGAAGTTCTAGCCAGAGCAATAAGACAACAAAAGGAGATAAAGGGGATCTAAATGTTAAAGAAAGAAGCCAAATTATTCCTATTTGCAGATGATATGATAGTGTATATAAGTGACCCAAAATTCCACCAGAGAACTCCTACAGCTGATAAACACCTTCAGCAAATTGGCTGTATAAAAAATTAACTCAAAAAAATCAGTAGCTTTACTATATACAAATGACAAACACGCAGAGGAAGAAATTAGGAAAACTACACCTTTCATGAAAGCCACAAGCAATATAAAATATCTAGGAGTAACTCTAACCAAGCAAGAGAAGGACTTGTTTGAAAAAAACTTCAAACCCCTGAAGAAAGAGATTGAAGATGACCTGAGAAGATGTAGGGATCTCCCTTGTTCATGGATCGGGAGAATCAACATAGTAAAAATGGCCATCTTACCAAAAGCAATTTACAGATTTAATGCAAGCCCTATCAAAATACCTACAAAATATTTTAAAGACATTGAAAGATCAATTCTCAACTTCATATGGAGAAACAAAACACCCAGAATAGCAAAAACATTCCTATACAATAAAAGATCCTCCGGAGCAATCTCCATACCCGATCTCGAGCTGTACTATAGAGCAACAGTAATTAAAACAGCATGGTACTGGCACAACAATAGGCTGGTGGATCAATGGAATCGAATCAAAGACCCAGAGATGAATCCACACACATTTGATCTTTGATTTTTGACAAAGAAGCTAAATCTATTCAACGGAAAAGGATAGCATCTTCATCAAATGGTGCTGGTCTAACTGGATATCTACATGTAGAAAAATGCAATTAGACCCCTATTTGTCACCATGCACAAAACTCAAGTCCAAGTGGATTAAAGACCTCAACATAAAACCAGAGACATGAAATCAGTTAGAGGAAAAAGGAGGGAAGAGCCTGGGACACATAGGCACAGGAGACAACTTCCTGAAAAGAACACCAACAGCCCATGCTTTAAGGTCAACGATTAACAAATGGGACCTAATGAGGCTGAGAAGCTTCTGTAAGGCAGGAGACACTGTCAACAGAACAAAATGACAGCCTATAGACGAGGAAAAGATCCTCATCAACCCTACATCTGACAAAGGTCTAATATCCAAAATATATAAAGAACTCAAGAAATTAAACACCACCAAACCAAATAACCCAATTGAGAAATTGGACTCAGAACTAAGCAGAGAATTCTCAACCGAGGAATATCAAATGGCTGACATACACTTAAAGAAATGCTCAGCCTCATTAGTCATCAGAGAAATGCAAATCAAAACAACACTGAGATTCCCTCTTACACCCACCAGAATGGATAAAATAAAAAATTCTAGTGACACCACATGCCACTTGATGTGGAGAAAGAGGAACACTCCTTCATTGCTGGTGGGAATGCAAACTGGTACAACCACTTTGCAAATCTATCTGGCGCTATCTCAGAAAATGAGAATAGGGCTTCCTCAAGACCCAGCTATTCCACTCCTTGACATATACCCAGAAAATGCTCCACCACACAACAGGGACATATGCTCAACTATGTTCATAGCGGCCTTAGTCATAATAGCCAGAACATGAAAACAGCCTAAATGTCCCTCAGTAGAAGAATGAATAAAGAAACGGGTATATTTACATTATGGAATACTACTCAGCTATTAAAAAAAGGAAATCCCAAAATTTGTGGACAAATGGATTGAACTAGAAATGATCATAATGAGTCAGTTCACCCAGCAGCAGAAAGAGTCAAATGGTATATACTCACTTATATCTGGACACTAGCCCAAGGGGCATGTCCCATGACAGTCTTCACTTACCAGGAAAGTGGTACAGAGGGGAGGACATCCTATTGGGACTTTAGATGAGCGAAGCATGGGAGAATAGGGAAATAGAAGGATCCAGAGGGTCCTAGAAACCTACAAGAAGAACATTATGACAGGTGTACCTGGGTCCAGGGGTTCTGCTCAAACTATGGCACCAGCCAAGGACAATACAGGCAGTAAACTTTGAACCCAGACCCAGATCTAGCCAATGGACAGGACATTCTCCCCCGTTGAGTGGGGAGTGGTGACTGACTTTCACAGGAACTTAGGTGCCCCATTTTTACCACATTGCCTTGATGGGGAGGCCTGGTGGCACTCAGAGGAAGGATAGCAGGTTACCAAGAAGAGACTTGATACCCTATGAGCATATACAGGGGGAGGAGGTCCCCCTCAGCCACAGTCATAGGGAAGGGGAATAAAGGGAATATGGGAGGGAGAGAGGAACGGGAAGATACAAGGGATAGGATAACAGTTTAGATGTAATATGAATAAATTAATAAAATATTAAAAATAAAATAAAATAGAATTTTATGAAAACTTAAAATATAAATGTAAGTTAATATTACAAACTAGGAAGTCAAGATATTGGATAATAATTTTGAGTATTTTGAGCTTGAAATCTTTAAAATGAACTTCCAAAGCAGTTCATTTATCTTAAACAATATTACAGCATGTCTCAGTTTAGTTATATAAATTATGAAGTTTAATAAAACTTTAAAATCTAGTATAGAAATACTTACACTGTTGATTTAAGAAGAACTTGGTAAGGAAAAGCATTTACTGTCAATTCCCTTTGGTGAGGTAGATTTATTCTTTTAATTTGAATTTTTATTTATACGCATTTCCAGAAAAAAAGAATCCACACTATTACCCCATTCATTTTTCATAATAGAATATTAACCAGTAAATATGTTAGGTTTTCTGTTTCTAAGTAAAGGCATTAATTTTTTTGTTAACAAGGAGTACTTTCAACTGAAATTAAAGTCTTCATGTATTTATGAGCCCACAGGATTTTTGTTATATTTATAAATATAACACATCATTTTGCACTAAAGTTTTTTCATGTACTTAATTTGATATTACTTCTACAGCCTTCTAGGGCAATTATCATCTACGGACATGATGTTGTTTTAGTTGACCAGTAGAGGTCGCTATTGGCAGACATATGAATGCCTCTTGATGTCTCTATAACTGACATAATTTAGTTTCTGCCTGCCACAAGTCACTAGAATGACAATCGTACTGTTCAGTATTACGACATTATATAAATGTTATTCAACTTAAAATTATGTTTTGTTTAGAAAATTAAGCAAGGAAGCAGCTACTACTACTTGAGTGGATTAGTCAAGTTATTTGGTTTCCTTAACTTCTTGCCTACACTGTCTTAGACCCGCTGACTGAAATGATGGCACAAATTTAACTTCTACAGATTTTTTGCTTAATTATGTGTAAGAAACTGTGACATTAAGCAAGAAAAACTGGACGTTACTTACATACTTCATACCTGCAGCAGAACAACATTGTAGAAATTGTAAATTTAACCAATTAGAAAAAATAGGATGAGGTTAATTCTTGAAAAAAAAAAAAAAGAGTAATTTAAAGTAATGGTTTTTTTTTTTAAGTTTATTTAGTACGGTGGCATTAAGGTGGGCACAGACAAGGAAAAGAATAAGGGCTGTTCAATACATAAATGGCAAGACCAGGAATGCCAGCAAAACTCTTTCAAATAGAAGAGAATCTGTCATTTTTTATAAATTCTCTTCTGCTTCCATAAACACAGCCGTAATCAATTAAAGGCCAAGTTGTGAAGGAGCCATTGTCTGTAGTTGATTCAAACATCGCTGAGTTGTCTTTTAGACGACCCGCGCAGAAACCCTGGTAAGGTGATGAGAAAGTTCAAAGCACCTAACTTTTCAATGTGGATTTTGTTCTAGACAGCTTACTCTGTCTTTGTTCATTAGAGAAACTGGAATGTAACCTATGCACTGGAAGACTTAGGAACATTGCATGTGCAATGTTTGGGTTGTAGGTAGCAATTCCTTATTGATGAAAAGAGAATCAATGTCGACTCTGTTTGCTAAGAAAATAAACAGTATTTGTTATGTGTCCCTTGGAAAAGAGTGAAAGTGCTCATTCCAAAAGTAAGGAATTATTCATTAATTTTTGTTGTGATTACTGATTTATTTTTGTTCTCAATCTCTTCCCTACACTGCTAATTTGAGTGCGGCACTGTTCCTAACACTGATATTGGCAGTCTTCAATTATGGCTGTTAGATTTAGGAGGCTGGTAGAAACTCACTATCAAGGCACTTGTGAAAATATTTTTAGATATGGATTTGGCACATATATTTTTAAAAACTAGCAAGGTAAATTAAAATTATCATTAAATATTTAATGCCACTGTTGTGAGTTGACTATAGGAAATAGACACATTTTCTCTTAAATGTAAACACTGAAGTCTTCTTAGTAAGAAAAATAAATCTGTAGGCTTTACTGGGTAGGAATAGCCAACTTTCTCCTCTAGCTGTCTAAATAATAATCTGGAGTAGGCCTGGAGGAAGTCCCATGCAGCCATATTTAAATGGATATTTATGCCAAATATGAAAGTGTTTGGAGTGGAAACTAAGGAATAAAGTGGACATTAAGAATGTTTTGTCTCCTAAGACTCTTTTCCTTTCTTGATCAAATGAAGTGAAACATTTTCCTTCAATTTTTGAGGTAATAAAACTTCTGTGTCATGTCACTGTCATTCAAGCACAGAAGCCTCTCTCATTTCTTTCAGTGACTCATCTGGGGAGGTTAGAAGGCAGAGCCGTGCTGCCCAGTGGAGCCACTGTCGGGATGACTCAGGACACCTTCACTAAATCCATTCATTACCTTGGCCCTGGTGGGAGTTGCAAGCAAAGCCTGCCAATTAGATGTTGGTAATGTGGACTCTGCTTTAGGGAATTGGGTACAACTGCCAGAATTCATTCCTGAACTTTAGCAGCCACAAAAGAGTATTTTTTCTCTCCTCTGAAACTGGTTCAAAACCAGGTCCCAAAAGGACAAGCTTGCTTTTGTGTGCTACCTAGCCCAAGTCTAGTTACTATCAATGGCACAACATCAGGTTTTCCAGAAATCACAGGAGGCATCTGAGGAAGGAAAAAAAGAGGAAAAAAAAAAAAAGAGTCATCTATTGAACTTATTAGCTTCTACTTTGATTTTTTTTCTTCTGAGTTTTGAACATTCCTTTTTGAAAATAATGACATGGTGGCAATTTAGCAGAAATGAGCAGTGCATTATTATGAAAGGAGAGGGTAAATCTGGGGTGTATCTGAGCCATATTATCCAAAGTCTTTAGACGTCAGTAGGAATTAATGTCAAATCATAGTCAAGACTATTTGCATTTTTATTTTGAAACAAACAAATTCTGGAAGCCCTTGTCCCTAATCTGTATTAGCTTTGGGTCATCGATGCTCTGTTTTCTCATATACAAGCATACAGATGCTTTGCACTTGAGTTCATTGGTGTCATTGGTTCTTATTGTTATTACTTTTATGTCTTATTCAGTTTTAATGCTTAAATGTTGTTTTGAATTTTTAATAGGCAACATGTTCTTTAAGGACTCCTAAATATATTATTGGCAAAATTATAAATTTTGGGAAATTCTCAAATCATCTTCGAGAAAATGTCAGAGAATCTTGACAGTAGGGAGTTAGCTGGCGACACTGGTAGGCAGTCCCTGTAGAGTCTAATCAGAAACTGTGCTTCCTCTTCCTTTTTAAAGCAATGTATTCTTTTCCCTTCTATTCCCCATTTTACATTAGAAACGTTTTAATATGTCTCAAACAGGGACTCTTCTGTCCCAGTGTTGAATGAATACAAGTAGTGTATCTTTGTTTTGTATTCTTGTACAAACATATTTTATTGGGAACCTACCTCAAATTCTTGCTAAACATATGAGCTTATTCACATGAATGTACCCAAGGGCTGTGAACATAGGAGTAGAAGCTGGAACAGAGAAACAAATGTCTCCTGTATTTGGCTGCAGCTCACCATCGGAGGAATGAGGTTTCCTCCAGTGACTCACTGCTGGTGCATATGTGTTTCATACATACTTTTTCTGCTTGACATATATGCACTTGTGCAACATTCCTATGATTTACAGGAAAGAAAGAGATTAGTCAAAAGTAAGTGAACATGGTCACAATAATAACTGTTCAGAGTTTGAATGAATCGCCACAGTTTTCACTGAGTAACTGGCTGGCCTTCTCAGGCAGGCTCCAAATTCCTGTTGAAATGAAGACTTTCTTTCCTGGACTGGGCCTGGCATTCCTAGGAAACAATGATTCTTTTCAACTAGGCTCTGAAATTTCACAGGTGAAGGGAGAGGGGCAGTCATCTGATCCCTCCCACAAGAAGCCTGTTAGTATTTTAAGAGTGAAGACACAGCCGATCATGGAAATGCAGGCAAACTGGCTAGTGGTTGAGAGCTGCAATCTAGACTCATGGTTCTGCAGATCCCTGTGCAATATCCTTGTAAAATATGGATCAGTTTCAGCATTCTGTCTTTAACTCACATTGCAACTCTTTTTCTCAGTTTTTCCAATAGCAGACTACAGGCCCACTGAAGTTGCTTTTAGCTTTACATCATGCGCTATGGAAGAGAAGTATCCATGCTTTTTTCTCATTAGGATTTGACAGTTGATTATAAAAGTTAGCATTTACTGATGAATCTGCTTGTATAAATTTGTTTTAGAAAAGACAAAATGTAATATTTTATATATGTATAAACCTTTTATAGATGCATATATAATCTAAAATGACAATTCCTGTTAACATCCTTTTCAAAATATGTCTATTTATATTATAATTCAAATTTCAAAAGTATTTAGGTAACTTCAGTACATATTTATGAAATTGTGAATAGTATGCAACATAGGAGAATTTGTGCATATCAATTACACAAACATATAACTAGTACCAGATACATTTCAAAATTTTTAATTGTAATTTTCAAATAAATTCCTGGATGTTTTATAACTTTTATTTGATCATATCAACCAATTATAGACTGAAGTAAACTGACATTTGGAATTGATTCATATATGTGAACAATGAAATTTTAGATTGTTCTTTTGTTGATCAAACATGTTTAAAATAAGTTCTGAGTCTCAAAGGAAGAGACCACCATTCTACCCAAAGTGTCCGAACCAGGCAAATCACGCTTTATCAAGAGCACATGCCTGGGAAGAGGGAGCATACTTAGCAGGAATATGCTTGGTTTTTATTCTAACTGAGGTGGCGACTATGTCTTTGTCCATTGGCTGGGGTCAGTCCTCAACGTATCATTTAGTTGGATAGCCTGAATATAATTAGTGCATAGGAAATGGAAGAAGGGAAAAGGAGTCTGTGCTCCAAGGAGAAAAGGCTCATCACTCCAGGCCTTCAAATTCCCAGGGTAGAGCAGTGGGCCTTTGAATAAATGAGGGTATTACTAGGTGGGGAAGATTTAAAAATTAGCAAGGCTTGCAATGTCAAGAAGACAAAGTTATTTTAATTCTTTGTTCTAAACACATGTTTTATGATATTTCATAGAAACTTTTCATAGTTGGTATTTTTTACAAGTAAATGAAGCTAATTAAGTGAAGACTTTCCTGGCTGTTTCTTGGACTGCATTGCTGTTAAGATAAAGAAATCTCAAGATTTCTCTCTCACTTTTCCTTTCTTTGCAATTTCTGTTGAATACCTGTTTTTTTAATTCAAATGAACGAATTTTTTTTTTTTAATGTACAGTTAATAACATTGCGTGCATTTCTGTGAATTTCTCTTCTTTTTACTGAAAATAGATTCTTTCCCCTCACATCTTGATTAGATTTCCCTCCCTTTAGGTTTCCTAATACCTCCCCAATTCACCTCCTCTGGTCTCTCACTAGTAAACAAACAGGCTTCTAAATGATAAAAACAAAATAAAATGTAATGAGATAAAATTACCCATCAGAACTGGGCAAAACAAACAACAACAATGCCCCTCCCCCCACAAAAAGGAGAAGAGCTCAAGAAAAGACAAAAGAGACACAGATACCCACTAGTTGGCGTGAGATGGGTCTCTTTAAAAGGGGAAAGCAATGATAGTGAAAAAAGATTGAAGAAAAAAAGAAAAGAAAAAGCTATTTTATGAAACAAAGAATCTCCAAAGATGCTATTGAGTTCTTTTTCTTTTTCTGTTGCCATCTACAACAGGGCATGCAGCCCTACCCAGAATCATAGTTTGTTTCCTAGGGGGATATTTTCATTCGCAAGTGGTCAGATAGCTTCTGAGTTAAAGATCCTCTTCTTTCAGCTCTAAGACCCAATATGGTGCAGACCCATGCAGGCCCTATGCATGCTGCTGCATGAATTCCCACATGCTTTCTTCCTGTTGATTTAGAGGGCCTTGTTTCCTTAGTGAGTACCACCCGTCTGGCTCTTACACTCTTTCTATCTTTTCTTCTCCAAGGATTTGTGAGCTCAGAGAGGAGGGATCTGATGGAGACCTCTCTTTTAGTGCTGATGGTTGCCAAGGTCTCTTATTTTCTGAATATTGTTTGAGTGTAGGTCTCTGTGTTTGCTCCCATCTTCTGCAGGAGGAAAAAAATCTATGATGACAGCTAAGCAAGGGACTGACCTATGGGTATAGTAGAGTGTTATTAGCATAAATTTTATTGCTCTGTTCCTTTAACAGAACAGTGTCATTTAATTTTCCCTTAGATTCCTGGTGTATATAGTCTCTCTTTTTCAGATAAGCTAGCATGTAGGTGTGAAGGCTCTATGCAGACAACAACTTGTTTTCAATGAGCAGTTTAGATATTGTCTTCATCACTGGGTCCTTGCTGTCAGTTTGTGGAGAGCAACCTATAGTCTTGGCAATAGGTTGCTGGCAATCCTGTTTGTTCGGACCTCTTAGGCAAACAATTCAACTAGATGAAACTCATTGCCAGTACTGGAGGCTTTAGGCTTTATTTGGTGACTAGAGACGGCCAGTTGTGGCTCTGTATCAGCCATTATTTCATGATTTCATGTAGATGGCCTTGATTTATGTATGTATTTTAGGACGCTTCTACTGTATTACATTTTGGTCAAAGGGCCCTTAAGCTTAGGGGTCTTCCCCTGTATACCATCCCTTTTCTCTCTCTTCCCTTCCACTTCCCATTTAATTCTCTCATTTTAGTTGCCTAGCCCCATCTTCCTTAGTTATTTATTCTATTTCCCCTTCGGAGGGATCTGTATCTCTCCTCCCCAGTCCCTTACTCTATACCTAACCTCTGTGGTCTGTGAATTGTAGCTTTTTAAAAATCATTTACTTAAGAGCTAATATTCAAATGTAAGTAAATATATATCATATTTTGTCTGTGTGGGTATAGGATACCTCACTCAGGATGATTTCTTCTAGTTCTGTTCATTTACCTGTGAATGTCATGTTTTCATTCTTTTTAACCACTTTATAATATTCTATTTTGTAATATACAACATTTTTTAAAATCTATTTATCTCGAGGGACTACTGGGGTGTTTCCAATTTCTGGGTATTGTGAATAGAGAAGCAATGAACTTGTCTGAACAAATATATGCAGTAGGATGAAGCATCCTTTGCGTATATTCACAAAGAGTGGTACAGCTGGATCTTGAGGGAGATTAATTCCCATCTTTCTGAGGAACCACACCCTGATTTACATAGAGAGAATGGTTGTTGTTCTTAGAAAAGCAGCAATGTCCAATGGATAAAGGCTCCAGATAAGGGATTCATTGCCTACGTTACTCTTATTCCTCTGGTTGTCTTACTTCACTTCTACAACACCTTAATTTTTAGCTTCGTCACATGTCGTAATGAGTAAATAAGTAATAATCAGAAGTCTTCACTATCACAATAAATAGCTTAAAATATTAGCTAAATAATTATAATATATATGAATTATTAAAATCATGGCCACTCCCTTAGTAAATCCTATGAGTAAAAATTATCTTGTTTGAAAAAAGGCGCCTTTTTTTTTTTTAGTTTGAGTTCATATATCTTTTAGAATTTTTTGGAAACACATATATGCATTCTGGACACACAGAGGTGTTTTTTTTTTTTTTTTTTAATGAATTGACCTAATTCATTTGTGAACCTAGTATTTCTCACTTATGTATTTATGTGTTTTGATAACCACTGAAATTTGCACTTCTTTATCAATTTTGAAACATACATGAACTGAGAACAGTATAGGTGACAAAGGAGTATTTATGTATTATTAGTTATACACACATGCATGTGCATAGTATTACATATATATATATATATATATATGTCAATGTTCATCTCTGTATGGAATATACTATATACAACATGTGTTTGTGTTTGTGTGCGTGTGTGATTATATTTGAAAATTATAGTTGCTTCCTAATAAGCATATGACATTTATATTACTATGTTTTTTATTTTATAAGTGAAGGAAGTATGACAAAGTAAGCTTAAACATCTTGGTCATTGCTGTTCTACAGGAAAGTGGCAGAGAACGCTTTTGGAATTGTCTTAAAGATGTTCAGAGTCTTCCCTAGAGGAGATGTCACACCAGGAATATGCATAGAATGAAGATGTAAACCATACCAATCACCTAGTAGAGATATATTTGTACTTACCAAAGGATCCTTTGGAGATCTCAGACGGATCTACTCACTACTTCATAAATCTAGTGGCATAAATATCTATCTATGATGGCCAACAATAATGCATGCTAACATATGTTTTTACCCTTCACATAGCATCTTTCTTCATATTTGCTTTTCCCAGAGGAACTGTATACTATAATTTTATTGCCTCTTATTTCTGTGTAAGTGGAGTTATTAGTCCCGTGCTTCTTTCAATTGTTGAAACACATCATCTCTGCCTGAGTGTTTTTTCATTAGTTGTAAAAACTATACTTTTCTATATGATGGTTATATACACACACACACACACACACAAGAGGGTGGAAGGGAGGGGAGGAAGGATGGCCAGATGATCAGACAGACAAATGGACAAGCAGACAGATAGACTGACACATTCATTTGAAAGGGATGACCCAAGGCAAAAAGATCCATATAAAACTTCTACATTCTTGAACCCATGTGGAACATTAAATACCTCTGCCTAACATCTCATTAATCCTGATAATAATTGTAAAGTGCCTCTGACAGTTTGGTGAATTAAAAAATTATGGCCATCTTATCTTTAGGTATTATCATGAAATGAAAGAGAAATGACCTCAGCTTCTCTGAGGGTGAGAGCATATTCCTTAATACCATTATTTTTCTGTGTGGAATATATTGAATAACTTTGGGTCAAATTATTATTTTGACACAGGTTGGGAATCATTGTAGCCTGTCACTGGATTAGGTCATCTTATTCAAAACAGGGGCCATTGAGAAAATGAGCACAGTGCATTGGGAAAGAATTTTCACTGTAACTTCTGATTATTGCAAGAAGACAGTATATGGTCCTCACCAAATTTTGTAGGGATTTATTAATCCTTAAAAAGATTAAAATCTTTCAAAAATAAGTATTAGATAATGTTTAGTATATATCATGGTACCATGAAGCAATGGCACGAGATTTGATATTTACAAATATATTTGTAAAGTAGGTTAGTGTGGAAAATAGAATATCTTTTTTTAAATAGAATATCTCTATGTTTGTTGAGATTGAAATTGTGTATTCTGAGTACATTTCTTCCTAGAAGAACATAGTTGAAATCTCTAGTTTCTCTAGTACATAGTTTTAGGTTTTGTCTTACAGCCACTGCTCCTAATTAGTAGCTAAGTAATGTGAAAATAAAGCCCAGCGCCTACCAGGCCCCTTTCATTTGTATGTGGGACTGGCTCATGGAGTTCTTTTTTTTTTTTTTTTTAAACTCCGTTTTACCAAACTAGTGTTTTACTTGGCTTTGCTAACATTTTTATTTAAATGAATGTAGAAACGTAAGAAACATAAAATAGAAGGCTCTCTGTGCTCAGCACAGCTCAGGGGGAAAAGGCTTAAACATTTAGCCATATCTAGTCTGACTATTAGCTAGAAGCTAAATAAATCTTTTACAGTCAAGTCAGGGAAACAAGACTGAAAATTATTCTCCTGGGCTCCGTATTACATCCATTTTTAAAGTTGAAAAACATTGAAATTAGAATATTTAGAGCTATCTTTAATATGTGTTATCTCTGTTAATCCATCAGCTAGAAAATATGCTTTTAAAGTGAACAGTTTCATGAAGATATTAAAGGAACTAAAATATAAAGTTACTGGATGCAAAGGTGAGCTACAAGCCTAATTCAGTCTTTAATTCTGGAAAGGCTAGGAAAAATGTGAACTTCATAAATGTCATGTTCTGATGTGAAATAGTAAGTCAACATAGTAGATAACACCAATATTGGAGTTCTAAGTTTCTATGCATATATTCACCAGAATTTATTTTGAGTACATATCATTGATAGTTTACTTTCTTTCAAAATATGATAACTGGTCCCTGTTATCCTTCATATCATGATATTAGAAGAGCTAGAGAGGCAGCAACAGTTAATGACAGTAATATGAGTACATATTTTAATAACTTTTGTTTTAAAAAATGTTTGGAAATGTCAAATTCTGAGGATGACAAGAGATAACACTTTTGCATAATACAAAGCCAGAGTCTTGTATTGTTATTGCCCAGTTTCTCGTTTTATGTTATGGATGGTACATTTATCAACATTAATTACCCAGTATTATTACATTACTATTAACTGTCATATCTCCTTCACATTCCTTCAGGTTTTCCCTAATCTCTCCTTTCTGTCCCAGAATTCCTTTCAGCATACCACATTGCATTTGATATTCGCGTCTCCTTTGGTTTCTCATGCCACTGGCAACTTATCAGACTTTCCTTATTTTAATGACCTTGACCATTAACTCGTGGAACTGGTCAAATGTTTTTAGAATATCTCTCAAGTTAAAATTATTATTATGATGTCTTTCTTATGTTTTCTTTAGGGGTAATGTGCTGAGGCGGATGGTGGTGACACTGGTCAAAGACCATTCAAATTATATCATATTGGCCCATACTAATGAATATCACTTACCACTATCAGTGTTAATGCTGACCACTAACATGAACTAACCCTGTGAAGTTTCTGGTTTTTTTCCTTTTCCACAGTGTAGTCTTTAGACACAGTCACTACATGCAGCATGCACTTGGTAAATGGAAAGTTGTATACTTTTGGGTAAAGTAGGTTCCTCTCTGCATGCCACCCCCGCCCCCATTCCCCAGGAGACAGGGTTTCCCTTGTAGCCTTGGCTGTCCTGGACTTGCTTTGTAGATCAGGCTGGCCTTGATCTCACAGAAATCCACCTTCTTCTGCCACCCTGAGTGCTATCAGGATTACAGGTTGTGTACCACGGCACCTAGCTTGGGTAAAGTAGTTTTTAAAAATATCTTTAATTCTTTCAGATGAGGTATTTCTCTCTTCTTCATTATTATGGTTATTGCTTTATTTTTTGCTTTGGATTATAATCCAATATAGTTAAATGTGTATCTTAGGTTATTCCATCTTTGGCTATTCAGACTTTTTCAGTAGTCTGCTGTAACCTTTTGATGTACTTCCTCCTCATTATGGTGAAATTTATATATCAAAAACTCCTTGCTTGTTGATATGAGATACTTTTGGTTTATATTGTATATTTTTTGTTTCAGTTTTAGAATCAGCCATTTCTTTTTTTATTATTAATTTATTCATATTACATCTTAATTGTTAGCCCATCCCTTGTATCCTCTTATTCCTCCCTCCCTCCCGCTTCCCTCCTACTTCCCTCTGCTATGTCTGTGACTTAGGGGGACCTCCTCCCCCTATATATGCTGTTAGGGTACCAAGTCTCTTCTTGGTAACTTGTTATCCTTCCTCTGAGTGCCACCAGGCCTCCCCATCAAGGGGACGTGGTCAGAAATGGGGCACCAGAGTTCCTGTGAAAGTCAGCTCTCACTTTCCACTCAACGGTGGAGAATGTCCTGTGCATCGGCTAGGTCTGGGTAGGGGTTCGAAGTTTACTGCCTATATTTTCCTTGGCTGGTGCCATAGTTTGAGGAGGACCCCAGGACTCAGATCCACCTGTCATAAAGTTCTTCTTGTAGGTTTTCAAGACCCTCTGGATCCTATTTCCCCATTCTCCCATGTTTCTCTCACCTAAAGTCTCAATAGGATATCCTCCCCTCTGACCCACTTTCCTGGTAAGTAAAGTTTTTCATGGAACATGCCCCTTGGATAGTGTCTCTTAAAGTATCCCAAATTCCTTGTATGGATGATAATGGTATTGATATATACAGTGTGTGCACTAAATATGTACAAGTGTTACTTTTGTGCCCTTTCATCTGACAGAGCAAGATGATACATGCATCTTTACTTACACATTTATGTGACTTGTATAGCAAGTCCCCATATTTATGCTTTAACTTTCTATGGTCTTATTTACTTATGGATATCCATAGTTTAGAGGAATTTTAATCCAGCAACATGGCTACTCTGGCAAAGGATCACATCCAAAGATCTAGGTTTGTGTGTTCTAGCTGGATTACACATATTTCATCCCTCTGGTTGGAATACCTACATGCTTTTCATACACACCTTTAATTCCAAACAATGGCATCTACTTGAGGGACATGCAAAGTGAGGGATCAAAGAAAGAGTTGACAGAATGAATCAAAGTGATGAATCAGAGAAAGATTTGTCAGAATCCCAAATTTCGAGAGAGAGAGAGAGAGAGAGAGAGAGAGAGAGAGAGAGAGAGAGAGAGAGAGAGAGAGAGAGAGAGAGAGAGACAGAGAGACACGCTAATTAAGAGCACAGAGAGAGATGGAAGAGCCCAGAAAATCCAGGAGCCCCAGAAGGAGATTGACTGCCTCTGACATGAACTTTGGTACCCCCCAATTTGATCACTTTCCTTTGGTGATGAGGACCTGAAGGAACACAGAGGATGAAGGCTATCTGGATGAGACCTGATAGGCTGTGGTCATAGGATGGGGGAGGAGGTTCCTTTCTGCCAGAGGTCTAGGGAAAGGGAACAGGGAGGAAGATGGAGGAAGGGTGGAAAAGGGAAGATAGAAGTGAGAGGAAAACACTCAGGATGTAATATGAATAAATTATAATAATTTTTTAAAAAGAGCACAGAGTCAGAGAGACAATACAATACAGTAGAAGGGAGGGAGTATAGACTGTGTAGTAGAGTTTGTGAACATAGCACAGTATAGTGCAGTTCCATGCAGTTTATCTGAGTGCAGTTGAGTTTGTGTAGTTCACTTTGTGAAGTTCAGAGGCAGAGTTTCCAAGTGGAGAAATGTAGTGAGAAGAGCAGAGAAGCCAGTTTGAATCAGTCCTCTTGGAGAGAAGTTTTGAGTCAGAATAGCTGAATTGAACCAGGGTGCAGAAAAAACTAGAAATGGTAATCTTATTCAGCAGAAACTCTTGTAGGCTGAAATCATTCTTGGTTTATGTTAAAAGATGGAGGCTGGAAGTAAAAGCCTTCAATATCTGGGCTTGTAGATAATTAGATTGTATGGAGGGTAGAAGATTCCGGGCCTAGGCCTAAAGATAGATAGAAGTGTTCTGGGCTCAAACCAAGCCAAGTATTCATAAAACGTGGGTATTGTTCTCATCTCATTCCATAATCTGAGGAAGTAAAAACAACATTTACAAAGTCCAACAATGTTAAATGGAATATTACAGAAATACCTCATGTCTTACATTGTGTGTTTATTCTAAGCAATGTAATAGAAACTCAGTCTCTCAGACATGAATCATCTCTTTGTCCAGTGTATCCCTATGGCCTATACTGCCCTCTTATGTCACTTGGCCATCTCAGTTATTATATTATTGCAATTTCTAAGTCCCTGTGTCCATTTATCATTATTTTACTTGAAATTCAAAAACTATAAAAATAATGATGCTAACAATTTACTACAGTTTATTGGTAGAGCTATTCCATTTTATTATTGGTTATTTTTATGGTACTCATCTCTTAATGTATCTATAACTAAGCTTTGTGATAGTATATGTGTAGGTGACACAATATAATAAACATGGTATTGGTAATATCTGAGGGTCTAGGGATCTACTGGAGGCCTTGGGATATATTTTTTGATAGGGGAGAAGTATATACATTAATGTATAATGCTTTCATACAGATGTCACCACACTTATTGTATTACCATATGGGCCATTGCCTTATAATACAAAATTGCTTATCTATAGTCTCATACTATCAACACCAAGAAATATGGCATTTTATGTCTTACTATTCAATCCTCCAATAAATATGTTGAGGTTTCCTATCTAACTTTTAACCTCAGTATTGAATTTCTATATGAACCACAGCATTGAACCTGTGCATATATTTCATTCCTTTAAGACCAAGTGTGTTCTTTTGTATACTTCAAAAGATGTGGCAAAGTCTGGTTTTCCATCCTTTGATTTTCCTATGACATCAAATTAGTTTCCCTCCAAATTTTTCCTTCATTTTTGAGTTTAAATTCCAAATAATTTTGCACACTTACTGCTTGAGAGTGTTCTGTTTCCCATTTCTGTACCTTTCTAGTTCTAGGTTAAAGTCTAACTTTTGTACTTTCTCTGATAAAAGCAAGGAGTTCCCCAACTAAGCTCAAGTTTTCTAAGAATGAAAAAGAGTATTTTAAAGTGTCACTAAGGTTTTTATTGTGGAGGCAGAGATGGCATGGTGGGGAAAAATCTGATGATAAAGGTATGGTAGTAAAATGACACATGTCCTAGACAGTTTCGGGTCATTAGGAAGGTGGCAACATTTCAATAGAAATTTTCTTTTCATATAGGATTGAAAAATATTCAGCCAGAGCAACGATAAAACTTCATTCACTTCTTTTTCCATCTTGAAGTTATGTCAATTTATTTTTATTTATTTTCTACCCAAACTGTTGCATAGGCAAATGCTAAACTGGCACCCCTGTTCATGTTCAAATGGCTTTCTATTTGTCCTTTATGATGGGAATTCCAGGAATGTCCCTAAGGAAAGATATATTTTGCAGGTGGGCCTCTTGATATTTCTCAGATCATACCACTAGCTCAGATGACTGGTTTTGGAAGCCACTGGAATCTGAGATATGTTTTCCTAGGTCTAACTGGAGTTCGGAGTTAAATAGGGAAAAATGCAGTTTAAGTTTTCCTTTGAAATGACTCTTTCCCTGAGGATTTGTCAGTCCTTGTACTCACGGTTTTTAAATCAGAGAGTAACAAATTTCTGAGGAAGTGAGGTGCAGTCAAGCACCATGATAGAACATAAAATAATGCTGTAGCTACCGTCGTCATTTATCATTGGTTTTATATTTCCCGGAATATTTCTCTTGAGAGACATGTCAGAAATAGCAACAACACTATTTTATATTCATATCAATGTAAATGGTATCTAAAACACATTCACACATGTTATATTATTTGAACTGTATGCTTTATTGTTTCTGAATGCAAACATTCATGTGTATTAAATAAATAAGGTCTTGTATTAAGGTGTTCCTTCACATTGAACTTAATTTACTTAGAGACCTCCTTTAAATTGTGTTGAAGACACACAATGTCACTAAGCTAGGCTAAGAAAATATGGGGAGTCATAGAGGGCCACTGACTTGCTGGATCCACTCTTAGAGAAAACATTAACTCAGACTATCAGGTTCCTGAGGAGTTTGGTTTCTCTTAGACTCCTACCTAGAAGTCTTTAATGATCTCAGCTCCTCCATCCTGATTAGAAAAAATATTAGTTTTCAAACCATAAAACTTTTAGAGTTGTGACTGAACTTAACAATTGACAGTCACTGTCATGTATGTTTCTAAGGTACCACTGTCACATCTTCTTGACATATTATCATGGGTGTTATTAGAGAAACTGTGGGAGGAATTTATAAACAATTACACAGAGTTACACATGGCTAGTATCTGTCTAATGAGTGAAATCACATGTGCTGCAATTATGCAAAAAATACGCCAATATGCATATGTTTTCTTCTGAGAATAAAGGTTACATTGCCATTTTCCTAATTTTGGTCAACCTGGCTATCAAGAAACACTAATGAAATAATCAAACACATTCAATTCCTGAAAAAAAGATTTCTAAGCCAAAATTCTTGTTTATTCAGTTGGGATCTATTTTCAAAGTCAGCCTACTTATCTCATTGTCTTATTATCATGTTTCTTCTCCCATTCTGCTTCTTTTTCCAAAAGAAATCTTTCTGATAGTATCAGAGGAAAACAAGCAACTTTTGCTGTCAATGGATATAAAAGAAGGGCATAGATATCCAGTATGCTACTCTGTTCATACAAGCCAGAAGTCTTGCCATCCAGGTCTAACTTGGCAGGATTTTATGTGCCTAGTAGGCCAAGAGATTCCCATTCAGAGCACTGCAGAAAGTCCCCCTTCATTGGAACCAGAGACGAGTACGATAATTCTTTTGGGGTAGTCCAACTGAAAACGCAGTCAAGTGTTCATTTGCCCATCAAGTCTAGTTTTGTTATCGACAACTACCTTCAAAGCTTCTGGCTCTAGTCAAAGAAGCAAGTGTATTTAAAAAACAATACCAAAAATATAATACCTCCTTCTGAACAGCACTGGGCTGGCAGACCCAGTAAAAGAGCCAGCAGTTTGTGTGAATAAAGATGATATTTCAGGTAAAACTGCAGCATTTTAGTGTCTCACAAAACCCATGGGAGTGTAAAATTTGAAATCAAGAATAGATGAGTACTGCATTCTAGTCAAAGAAATGGAATTGTCCACTGATGTCCCAAGAAATAAGCCAATACCCTCAGATAGTTTGCATAAAATGTCTTCCTGTAACATTCAATATTTTGAAAGACATTTGTAATGAACTTTTTTCTTTTATTTTGTTGCATTTCACTTCTTTTTCTCTTTAAAAATGGACAAATAAATTTCATTATTATAATAAATAGATTACACTTCAGCATTAAGAGAAAAACATACCTGAGTCAGCGACAGATGCTATTTCATGCGTTTAATTCCTGAAGACTAGAAACAATAGCAGTTTTACATAATGCTATCCTTGGCATGCATGCTAGAAAGCCTATAAATGTATTTGCTTTTTAATATGAGTACAAATAAATTCTCTTGAATGTGATCCAAGATAAATTGGCTTTTTATACTATATTTTGCTCAAGGTGGCTAGAGATCATAGAATTGGCACTGGATTCAGGCAGAAACTATGTTATTTTCTTGGCCAGAATGCTAACTACCTATGCAATTTAAATTCCAAATGTCTCAATTTCCTCATTTAATTTTAAATGGACAGGAATGTGCGTTCACTGCTGTAGTGTCACTGATTAAAGTAAGGGCCAAATAGGATTAGATCTTTGACAGAAAGTAACATCTGAAGATGTTTTCATTATATCTTTATAAAGTTGTATTGATATCTCATTTATGTCATAATTCTGAGAGAGTGATGTGTGTGCTACTGAAAAGTGTTTTCTGGCCTACAGTTACACTGCAAGGAAAATACACAAAATATGTTTGTTAAATGCCAATATCACATCAATATTTGTATAGATGTCATTAGTTTAATTGTTTTTATTGAAAATTATTATTTTCCCATACAACATATCCTGATTACACATTTTTCTCCCTCTCCTCCTCCTAATTTCTCCCCACCTCCCCTCCTCTCCAGATCCACTCCCTTTCTGGCTCTAACTAGAAAAGAACAGGCATTGAAATAGACCTACAACCTGCATGGGATAAGAAGCAGTCAGTAAAAGTCTCTCCACCTAAAAAAACCTCAGGGCCAGATAGTTTTAGTTTAGAATTCTACCAAACTTTCAATGAAGAGCTAATACTGATACTCCACAAACTGTTCCACAAAATAGAAATAGAAAGAACACTGCCAAATTCACCCTAATACCTAAACCACACAAAAACTCTACCAAGAAAGGGAACTTCAGACCAGTCTTCCTTATGAACACCTATGCAATAATACCGAATAAACACTTGTAAAGCAAATCCAAGAACACATCAAAAACATCACCCACCATGGTTAAGTAGGATTTTTCAAGAGATGCAGGAATGGCTGAACATAAGAAAATATGTCAATATCATCCTCTATATAAACAAATGGAAAGATAAGCCATATGTTACTTTTATTATGCTAAAAAGAGCCTTTGACAAAATCCAGTACACCTTCATGATAGTCTTGGAGAGATCAGTGCTACAAGGCACATACCCAAACACAACAAAGGCAATATACAGCAAGCCAACAGCCAACATCAAATTAAATGGAGATAAAATTAAGGCAATTCCACTAAAATTAGAGACAATGCTGGCCACACTTTCCATATCTATTCAATATAGTAGTTGACACTTTAGCTAGAGCAATAAAACAACTAAAGGAGACCAAGAGGATACAAATTGGAAAGGAAGAAGTAAAAGTATTACTAGTTGCAGATGATATGATAGAATAATATGGTACTCATTGGCAGATAAACACCTTCAACAAAGTGGCTGGATACAAAATTAACTCAAATAAGTAGCCCTCCTATATATAAGTGACAAACAGGATGAGAAAGAAATTAGGGAAACAACACCCTTTACAATAAGCCACAAATAATGAAACTTCTTGGTGAAACTCTAATTAGGCAAGGGAAAGACTTATATGACAAGAACTTCAAGTCTGTAAACAAAGAAAATGAAGAAGATAGATGGAAAGATTTCCCATTCTTCTGGATAAATAATATTAACATAGTAAAAATGGCCATCTTATCAAAAACAATCTACAGATTAAATGCAATTCTATCAAAATTTCAACACAATTCTTTACTGATCTTGAAAGAACAATTTTCAGCTTCGAATTGAAAAATAAAAAACCCAGGATAACTAAAACAATCTTCTATGATAAAATCACCATCCCTGATTTCAAACAGTACTACAGAGCAATAATAATAAAATCCACATGGAATTGGTATAGAAACATACAAGTTGATCAATGGAATCAAACTTAAGAACCAGAAGTAAACTCACATACCTATGGACTCTTGATTTTTGAAAAAAGAAACTTAACTGGGTGTCTGCATATAGAAGTATGCAAAGAGATCCATATCTAACACCCTGCAGAAAACAAGTCCAGGTAGATCAAGTACCTCAACATAATATCAGATACACTAAATCTGATAGAAGAGAAAGTGGGGAAGAGCCTTGAACTCATTGGCACAAGAGACAACTTCCTAAATAGAGCAACAGCTCAGGCACTAAGATCAACAATTAAAAAAAAAAAATGGGACCTCATGAAACTTAAAAGCTTCTATTGTCAAAAAAAATCCTTAAAACAATAAAAAACATCTTTAAATACCAGAGTCATAGGACTCTGAAGTTTGTGAAGACTTTATCTAACTATTTTGCCTAATCTATATATAGAACCACATCTATCTATCTGTTACACCTAGGATATATATTCCTGTGATAAAAATAGGCTAGTAATTGGCATGACCATGATTTGATCAACTAACAACTTCTATAATTTACTGTCCTAAACAGCCTGCAATAGCACTTTCAAAGTATTAGAGGTAAACATTGTATTCTACTTGAGTTGTATGGGTACCATACTTCATATTAGGATATATATATATATATATATATATATATATATATATATATATATATATATAATGTATGTGAGAATAATCTTAAATTTGAATTCTATGCCAATGCATCAAAATGAAACTTATTTTGCATCAATATACAAAATTCTATACCAATGAATTTAAAATTACTTTGTGGGGCTGGAGAGATGGCTCAGTTTTTATGAGCACCACCTGCTCTTCCAGAGGTCCTGAGTTCAATACCCAGCAATCATGTGGTGTCTCACAACCATCTATAATGTGATCTGATGCCCTCTTCTTCAGATAAAGCACTCATATACAATAAATAAATAAATCTTAAAAAAAGAGAAAATAACCTTGTGAGCAACAACTAAGGCCTTAAGTTGAGGATTAGATTTAATAAACTACTTTTTTTCCGATCATCCCTATATATTTTTATATTCCCCTCTTATTTTTTTCAACCCCTATCTTCAAACCTAAGAAAGAAAGAAAGATAAAGGAAAAGAGAGACATCCCTGAGCCCAACCTCATTTTCTTTCTGAATAAAACCAATAGTAATTTATAACTGACTCCCAATGAAAATAATCGTCTATAGTCCATGAAAGCAACCAAAAACTTACCCAACCTCTTTAAGATAAATGGGGTGTTGTTTTCTTAAGGTTTTTCTTCTGGCTGAATTGGGACAAATAATACCTTTGTAGGGGCTCAAATAAAATTTGGGAAAATGGTTAAACAAATTAGGAATAGCATTTGTGGTCAAATTTCTGGATGTTTTTATGGTTTCAAGGATTATTTGACAATAAGACAGGTTAACTCCTGGCAACACACAGCCTACCTCAAAGAAGATGATGAACATCAAAGAATCTCCTTATGGACTCAAATCAGGGATACCAGTCACTGTGCAAAATGCCCTCATTTTTGGCTAGAGACAGAATCCTGCCTAAAATTAGGCAAGCTTGGATGCAGGCAGAGTTGATGGCCAAATTCTGCCAAGACATGTTAAGCAAGCCCTCAATAGTTCCTGCCTCACAAACATGTCTGTCAGATATGCTCGGCCAGAAGGCTGCAGAGGGTGCTCCAGTATGAACAGGAGGCTTGGGCGACTGTTCAGGAGACACAGTTTCTCTCATTTATTTTTTCACTTTGGAAGCTGCTAATTTTATTCGTTCTCAAGTCTCTGATAAGGCTGAAGACCAGATAGTTTATGTTTTACTGTTAAGCTTAGTTTCTTAGGAGTTAAGATGTTTTTTTGCCTAGATAGATGTTTTAAGTTGATAGAGATGAGATATGATAGCTATGGATTTACATTCAATATTTTAGACTCACCAAGATAGGAAACATGTTTTCTTCAAGGTTGCCAAATACAAATAACCAAAACACTATGAATGTAACATTAACATAATTCCTGATTATTTCATGTTTTATCTTGCTATATGAAGTTTATTTTATATATGTGTAGTAATATAAATATATATGCAAAAATAAAGAATAAATAAAAATTTAAAAAGCTTCTATAAACAAAGCATATCAGCAAATGGACAAAATGGCAGCCTATAGAATGGAAAAATATCTTCACCAATCCTACTTCTGACATAGGGCTGATACATGAAATCCCTATAGAACTCAAGAAACTAGAGATCATCAAATCAAATAACTCAATTAAAATTGGGTTCATATCTAAACAGAGAATTCACAACAGAAGACTCTCTAATGGCTGAGAAGCACTTAAAGAAATGTTCAACATCTTTAGATATCATGAAAATACAGATTAAAATGACTTTGAGATTCCATTTTACTCCTTTCAGAATGTCTAAGATCAAAAACTCAAGAGACAACACATGCTGGTAAGGATGTGGTGAAGTGGAAACTTATAAAAACTAAAATTGGGAATAGGTCTACCGCAAGACCCAGGTATGCTACTCTTTGGTATATATCCAAAATGTATTCCACTATACCACAAGGACACCTGTTCAGCTATCTTCGTGGCAGCCTTAATTGTAATAGCCAGAAACTGAATACAAGATAGATGTCTCTCAGCCAAATAATGGATAAAGAAAATGTGGTAAATTTACACAGTGGAATATTACTCAACTATTTAAAAAGGCATCAAAAATTGCAAGCAAATGGGTGGAACAAGAAAAGATAATCCTGAGTGAAGTATCCCAGACAAACAAGGTATGTACTCACTTATAGGTGGGTATTAGCCATAAAGTACAGAATAACCATGCTGTAATTCACAGACCCAAAGAAGCTAAGTAACAAGAATGGCTCAAGAGGAGAATGTTTGAATCTTACTGAGAAGGGGAAATAGAATAGACATAAGGGGTGGATGGTAGAAGGGGGCTTGATGTGTGGTGGTTGTGATAGTAATCAGGAGGAATCAAGTGGAGGGAAGATGGTAAGAGAGAATACTGGGCGTGAGAACTGGAATTGGTGGAAGAGCTTCTCTGAAATGATGTAAAAGCCTAGGACAATGGAAACTCCTAGGAATCTATGATAGTGACCCTAGCTAAGACTCCTAGGGATGGAAGATATTGAACATGGAAGGGCCATCTCCTATAACCAGAAAAGACTTCCAATGAAGGGATTGGGACACCAATCCACCCATAAACTCTGAACCTACAGTTCATCTTGCCTGCAAAATGTGACAGAGTAAGAAGGAAACTGAAATTAGGAATGGCCAACTAATTACTGAGACTCATGGCATGTGAAAAAGCCTAGCCCTGACACTATTAATGATATTCTGCTATACTTGTGGACAGGTGCCTAGCATAACTGCTATCTCAGAGCCTCTACCTAGCGACTGATGGAAACAGATGTAGAGATCCACACCCAAACATTAAGTGGAGCTAGGGTGGATTCTGCAGAAGATGGGAAGGAAGGATTGAAAGAGCCAGAGAAGTCAAGGAAACCACAAGAAAACCCACAGAATCAATTAACCTGGGCCAATAGGGATCCACATAGACTAAGCTGACAAACAGAGAACATTCATGGAACAGACCTAGACCCCTGGACATATGTAACAGTTGTGCAGCTTGGTCTTCATGTGAGTTCCTTAAAAAATGGAGCAGAAGCTGTCTCTGACTCCTTTGGATGTTTGCATCCCTTTACCTAACTGGACTGCTTTGTCTGGCCTCAGTAGGAGAAGATGTGGCTCATCCTACTGCGTCTTGATATGCCAAGCAGGGCTGATATTCATTAGGGACCCCCCTTCTCTGAGGAGAAGGGGAACAGAAGATGGGGAGAGGGGAAGGAGGGAGGAAGGGACTTGGAGAAGAGAAATGAGGGTAAGCTGCACATGTGATCAAAGTAAATAAAATATTTTTATTTTACTTAAAATGATAAATAAAATTCAAAATACAAATAATTTGTAAAAAAAAAAACTAAACAAAAAAAATGAATTAAAAGATAAAAGAATAGGCTTCCAAGAGAAACTAAACATGACAAAACATGTAATAAGATGAAGCAAAAATCTGAAACGGAGGACTCTTCTTCAGGCTTCAGAGGGCTGAGATTACCAGATTGTGCTATGAAGTTTGGTGCAAATAAGGTTATGTTGAATTCTTCTTTTTACTCTAATTTTATTATAACTTATTTATACTACATCCCAATTGTAATTCCCTCACTCTTATCTTCCTGCCCCACCCTCCCTCCCTCTTCTGACCAATTCCTCTCCCCTAGATGTCTGACAGGTGGCTTTCTCCTCCCCACTGCCTGACCACAGCCTATCAGGTCTGCATCCGCTTCCTCTGTGGTCCCACAGAACCTCTCTTCCAAGAGGCAGTGAATTCGGTTACAAAATGTTCTTCCTTTATTATCCTCTTTTCTGTCTCCTGCCTATACTATTATTTCTTTGATGCTCACACTTGGGGGGGGGGGTGGGGAAGTAGAACTTCTCTACCTCCATGCTCAGTCTGTTTCCTAAGGGAAAATCTCCTTACAGTATTTTGAGTGGTCTAAATTCCCATAAAGAAGCTATACATTCAATAGGGGAAAGAACATTTTTTTTTAAAAGCAGAATTATTTCAGAGAAGTAAACAATGAAAGTGAGTCTTTGGCTGGCATAAAAAAAAATGTGACTAGCCCAAGAAGATGAAGTGACCTGGGATTTACGAAGACTTTGCAGCTTCATCTTTCTGTGCAATACTCTATCCAGGTGGCATAGATGCTCAATATAGGGTTGCATCAGACTTTCAGATGGAAGTCAGTGTTGAGAACTGAAGTGATGCATGAGTCTGCTCGTGGCTACACTTCGAGAACCAGTACCTGATAGCTGTGAACATGGCTGCTCTGCTGAGGCCATGTGAAGCTGAGGGAACAATGGTAACAAGGAAACAATGAATGGCTCTTCAGATAAATGAAAAAGGATTGCTTTTATGTTTTATGGTAGAGTCCTAATATTGGCTCCACTATGTTTACTGTCAGTGAAATGCACAAGATATTAGAGGGTAGTATTTTAGAACAATAAACCAAGATATAATTTCATAGGTTTGAATATTATACAATGAAGTTAATACCAGTTGCATGTAGGATAATTTGGAGATTATTGTTTTAAAGACTTCCGGCAACATATGCTTGTAAGAAATATTAATTGATATGCTAGAATTATTATGAATTTTGAGCCAATGGCTGTTACCATGGAAGAAAATTAATAGGTAATAGGAACTTTTATAAAGTATCATAGATTTGGGGAATTACAGTAGACTGATGTAAAATTTAGCATAAGAGACACAAAGTGCTTTAAAAACTGTAAAAGAATATAAAGTGATTCAGAAAATGTTTGATAACAAAAGAGATTCTGGACTTTCCAATTAAATTTCTCTCTTATTTCTAAAATTATGGGGAAATCAAGAATCTGGAAAGGAACATTTTAGGCCTCTATCTCAGAATTTGATTTTCAGAAACCAATCAGTTCTTTATATGCAAAAGGAGAGTGTCCTAGAAGTTTTGGTTTCTTGAAAAACTCAGGTTGTGTAAACATTTTTTTTTTTTTAATGCTAAGTGTGGGACTATGGGACTGCCTTAATATATCCACAACTGATAATATCCTCCTCTGGGGCATGGTCTTCGCCAGCTGGAGATAGTTTAATTCTGAGGACTCGAAGAACATACAAATATGAGAACCCAGAGAGAGAAAACTTCAAGGGCTTTGAGATGAATGGATGAAGAAGAAGGCTGCTGGTTCTTCCTGCTGCTGCATTTGCCATTTGTTCTTGCCGGACTACTAGATAATCCTAAATACTGAGATTGCTATTTTCTCAAAGAACCAGCAAGAACAAGTGTAAAGAGGTCTATGTTCACTTCCCCTCTAACTTTCTTCTCTCTTACCTAGTGGTAGAGGGGTGGTAGAAGGAAGGCAGAGGTATAAGAGAACCCCAAATAAAATAGAGTGTAAAAAACAGTGCCTACAGAAGAACACACTTTGCCACTGTCTTGAACATGCCTCTTGTCTTTTTGACCTTGTTAGCGAATGATACATCAGTCTGGAAAATTAATTTTAAAATCAGAAATGAATTACAATATGGTAAAGTAAAAGTGTAGAACTTATCAATATTAAGAACATATACTTTTTATAATATATATTAGTTATACACATATAAATTCACATAATATATAAAAAAATTTAGCCTATAATCCTGATGGAAATTCAGTTTTTATAAGTTTAAGAGTTTCTTCTATTCTTTGCAAACTTTTAGCTGCTGTGGAAGCTTCATTAATATTTGGAATTGGGCTGAAATGTTATGGCAAGCCATAGGGAAGAATGCATTGCTATAAAAATATGGTAAAGTGCCACAAGCTGGATATTTTGGAGCAGATAAAAATTCTGCATTATGTCCCAAGTTGGAACCACCCAGAGAATCAAGGAGGTTCTTACAGGGAACTACTCAGAGAAATAGGAAGTTCTTACAGGGAACAATTCAGGCTATTGTATTCTTGCCTGGGGGCTAGGGTGAGTGGGATTAGAATAGATCCTATTAACCTTGCTCTCTATATATTCTTACTAGTCTGCATTAAAGGGAGTCTTGATCAGAAATGTCCAGACTTGACTCAATGTCTCTCATGTCTTTATCCCCCACTTTCAATCCCCATTCCCTCTTTGTGGAGAACCATGGTTCAATTTGTCCCACGGGCTGGGGCACATCACTAAGGTCATGTTACATTAACACTGGTGTAAAATGTTTACTTTTTTAATGTAACACTACTAGAGTCTCACAGTTTTTCACTTCTGTGGCTGAACATCTGAGTAATTTAGAATAAGCTTCAGTTCAAGACAGTTTTAAAATACCACTGACAGGCCCAACTGAAAAGAGTCAACATTGTCTCTAAGGCGTTAGTCTTGGCCAGAAGAACCATAGACCTGGGGAGCATGGCTCAGGCCCAGTATGGACAGAAACAGGGAGGAGCTGCACTAAGCAAACTATCCACTGTGAACTCAGCCTCTTAGAAATTGAGCCACTCCCTACAACTGTTTGCAACTTGAAAACCTCATTAGGGAAGAAAACAAGGAGAAAATACTTATTCACCCTAGAGTGGACCGATCTGGCCATCAAAGAGACCCACATTTGTAGTCTGCCAGCTAGAACACATGGAGGCCTGGCTTACAACATGAAGACTTGATTGCTGCTTTTCAACATTCTGTTGGCCCCTTGGCACCCAATACCCACTATATGGAAAATGTCAGCTATTTGTTGAGGCTTTGCCTAACGTACAGAATTGAAGAGTCTTATAAGGAGCCTGATATTGAGGGAAGACAGAATCAGACACTCTTCACCTACAGAAATGAGTGTTTCAATACCAGTGGCCTAGGATTTAAAAGAAGCATACTTTGCTAATATAAATTTAGATATTTTACCCAGACTGTTCTGAAAGCCACAAAAACAGGAGTGAAAGCGTCTAGGTGTGAGCCCATGGTAAAGGAAGGAGGCCTTTAAGAAACAACTTTGAGTCAGTAGGAAGAATCAGAGTTCAACAGATAGGAAATTGTTACCACAACTTTAAACTGGCATCACTGTACCCAAAATATCCATACTAGAGATGACAATAGTTAAAGAGTTATGCTGGACACAACCCTGATTCTAAAAAGAGAACCTTAGCCTTTGTAGGATCCATAATGATTTAGAAGACTTCAGAATGAATGCTGTTGAATTTTAGAACACAGTTGAGTAATATGGAAAAGATATACCATGTTAAATAACAATAGATATGTATATTTGTGTGTGTTGGTGTTGCTCTGTAAAACAGTCATACACATACATAGTTACATGTGAATACATATAACATACCAATTTTCTTTTCTTCTTTATTAAATTTATTTATTCCCTTTACATCCTGAATTCAGCCCACTCTTCTCCTGGCCTCACCCTCTTTTCCCTTTCCACCCTCCCCTTTTCTTCAGAAAAAGGGAGCCTCCCATAACAATCTCCTGCTACATCCAGTCACATCAGGACCAAGCACATCCTCTTCCACTGAGGCCAAACAAGGCAGCCCAGCTAGGGGAAAGTGATCCAAAAGCAAAGAGCAGAGTCCATGTCAGAGACAGCACCCATTCCACTTGCTAGGGGACCCACATAAAAACCAAGCTTAACTGTCAGTTACACATGTCTCAGGGGCCTAAGTCCAGTCCATAGATTTTTTTTTTTGTTGTTGTTGGTGGTGGTGCTTCAGTCTCTGTAAGCCCCCATGGACTTATATCAGTGTTGGTCAATATTCTATACAGCTCACTTAAGTTAAAAAAAATTCTGATGAGCATCATTGTGAGATCTTGTTTCAACAGTATCCTTTATAAGAGAATGGGCATTTTTTCTCTCCTGATAGTATGTGTTTGATTGGACTTATGATGTAGATGTTTTGATTTAGGTTTATATCTGACTTCTCTACTGCACATAGCTCATGCCACTCCACACATATTTCTGCTCTTTGATCCTGCACACCTGTTTCTGCTACTGCATTCTCTCTGGCCCAAATCTAACCCAGAATTTCTTTAATGTTATCTTATCTTCAATTCCTAGTTATGTGTTTCCTCTGGGGCATTAAAATTTTAATGTGACGTTACCTCTAGTCTCATTATTTACATAGAGAATCAACTTGTACCTTATGTCTATTACATTTCTCAATTCTTCACAACAGAACCCAGGCAGCTTTTAATTTGGACATTAAACTCACATATGATGTTTTCGTTGTTGTTTTCCTGTGTCAGACACTGTGACGCTCACACTGTGACCATCACATAAAGAATAATCCTTGATCCCATTGACATAGTTTCAAATTTTGCATTTGCATGGAATGGCTCCTTTAACCTATAAATCTTTTTTCCTGAGAATTGTGCCCTCATACATTTTGCCTTCTAGAAAAAGTATAAAAGCTTAGGTGTGTTATATCGATAAAAACTTATTTCTTAAAACTCTGAATCCTGAAATGTCTAAAGTAAAGTGAACTTCAGATGGGATATTTAGTTTCTGGTGAATACCCACTTCACAGATTGTGTTGTCTACCTTCTATTATATAGTAGAATAGCAAGATGACTTTCTTGGCACTCCTTGATAAGGAATTATTCCTATGAGGAGTTCTCCACCCTCATGACACACTCACTTCTCCAAAGAACTAATACCTTGCTGTAGGAGGTTCAGTTTCAACTTTGACTTTGGAAGGAACTCAAACCTCCCTACTAGCTCAGCCAGTCTGAGTTCTATTTCTTTCATTGACAAACCTCCAGTATTCAGAAGGGAAAGGGACAATTTCATCATATAGCCAGCACCACTTTGTGTGCTATGGTCCTGTACTGCTCTATCTGTTTCACTCTAGTGATTAAGCTTATTGCTCTTCTTGTGCTGTGATGATCTATTATTTAGCATTTTACAGATGATTCTTCACTTAAAAGGCTTTCAAAATACACTTTGTATATTTCATATGTTGATTTTATACATTTTAGACTTATTTTTTTCTTTTAAATGTAGAACAGGAACAAGAGCAATGTATGATAGAGTGTGCTCTAATCCCTGTGTGTAGAGTAAGATGGAGGAGGAGCACTGAGAGGTTCAAGTCAGCCTGGGTTGCATAGGGAAAGTAGGGAAAGTCACTTTCAAAACTTAAAGTAGCTCAGTGGCAGAACACTTAATTTACATATGTGAGTTTCTAGGTTATACACCCCTTACCACAAAAACGGCAGCAAAAATGATGAAGTGCACCTTCACCTTTATATTTAGGATATATCAATTTTATGTGCTAATTTTGATGCACTGGATATAAGATAATGGAGTCATCAATATACAAAGTCAAAAATTCACATTATTTGCATTTATTCAAATGATTATAAGATGTAGTAAATTTTAATGTTTCTGACACATGGTAGTTTGACTGTAGGATTGTGTAAAGATGTAAAATATACAGACAGAACAATTTTTCATTTTCAGTGCAGCAGCCAAAAACACTACATGGCATATTTAAAAGTTTGTCATTAGAGAGACTTTGTGCTGGATGGTATTTCCCAGGAACAGGCAAATAAGTGGCTGAGATCAGTGTTTAGTGGTGTTCTGCAGGTTAGATGCATTCAACTGATGTGAGAATGATGATGTGGACTTGCAATAGCTCAGCATTTCTTCACTGATTTCTTCATTGATTGACGGCTGGCATGTAACTATTACGCATACAATTACCTCATTTGTTATGCTTTCTAGGATTTTATTATTGATATAAATTATTAATTATGTTTTTGTCAATATTCTATATTGAAATATCCTCACTTTTATTTTATTTTTGAATAATTAACAGGTCATGGAAAAAATTAGAAAGTTTGACTCCTGTGTTTGTTTCTTTATTTTATTTTATTTTATTTTATTTTATTTTATTTTATTTTGTTTTACGAGATGGGGATTCTCTGTGTAGCCTTGGCTGTCCTGGAACTCACTCTATAGTCTAGGCAGGCCTTGAACTCACAGAGTTCTGCCTGCCTCTGCCTTCTGAGAGCTGGGATTAAAGGTGTGCCCCAGCACTGCCCAGCTGTTTTATTCTTTTCTTTTCCTTTTAAATTAACTACTTCCTTAAATCATGAGTGGCAGCAATTATCCTACTTTCAACTTTAAAATGTATGTGATTGATTTATTTATTGATTGATTTTACGTGTATAGTGTTTTTGTCTACATACATGTCTGTACCAACAGATGCCAAAAGAAGGTACCAGATGCCTTGGGACTGGAGTCCCATATGGTTCTCAGCCTCCATATGTGTAATGAAATCAAACCCAAGTCCTCACTCCCAACTTTAATAGAAATGTGTGCAAGGTCACATATTTAAATATAGTTTTCTGCATCAAAATTTAGAAATAACTTTAATTTTGGAAGCTTTTATTATATTAGAAAGATCATTATTTAGTCTCCTAATACATGATTTGTAATTAACAGAGCTGTGAGCATTTTTAGTTTTGTCATATCTAGGATACGCCTCGAGTTTAGCTTTACTTATTATTTACTTATGACCTTTTCTACTAGTAGTAATGGGGAATTATGGCCTTTTGTATTTTGATGATACATTCCTATAACATAATTTGGAAATATATTTTATTAATAGGATAATATGCAGGCACAGTGTACCAACTGATTGTGTAACTGTAACTCCTACTCAGGATTACTTAATTGTGACAAATTGTTCCTTCCTGTATTTCATAAAAATACAGACTGAAGATTTTTCTCCATTCACTTAGACAAAAAGTTATTCTGGTTTATATGTAAACTATAAGATTCTAAGAAATTTGCCAAAATACACTTGTAATATAAACTTATATAAATGTAATAACTAGAATAATGATTTCTGATCTTCAAAAGATTGATGTAGTGATGAATCATAAGGTTCTTTTTATTAACATATTTCTAATTAAAGAAGTATATTTTTACTTAAATTGATGAATTCTCTGTAGTTTTCATCAACCCTTTCTTAAAAATTTGATAAAAATTTTTAGACAATAAGCAAAAAGTAAAAATTCCATTAAGAGGGAATAGAACCAGACACAATGGTCACGTTCCATGTTTTTTTCCACAGAGCACCATTCTGAGCACCTTCCGTACTATAAACCATCACATATGAAATACAGCAGAAATGTTTTGTCAGACATTTTTCTTGCCAATATTTTTCATTACTCATAATCAAGCTGCACATTAAAAAAATAAGTATTTTCCATGAAATCAGAATATGATAAACCAAGACAGTTTCTGTTAGTGAATTATTTTGACTGGGAAAATTTTGAGATATTCTATTCCATGGCTGTAATATATAAAAATTTCACACATTTGTAAAGGATTTATTACAGTTTTATAGTAATATTTACCACCTGATTTTCCTAGAATATTCTAATTTCTACTAGTCTAAGCCGTGCCACAACAAGCTTCATGTTAAACAATTTTGCTCCCCACCAGGCCACAGGAGTAGTTCTCTGCTTGGATATCTTTCCGCCTGCTCCCCAGCACCCTGGCCCATCTTTGTCAGAAACAGCAAACAAGCAGAATGTGAACACAGAGAGTGTGTTGGGGGAGGTGGGAGAGAGGAGACTGCCTCTGACATGACCTCTGGTGCCTGTGATTTGATCACTGCCCCTTGGCAGGGTGGCCTGGTGGGCACAAAGAAGGAGATGCAGGCTACCTTGATGACACCTGATAGACTGTGATCAGACAGTAGGGGAGGAGCCCCCTCCAACCTCCACCAGAGGTCTAGGAAAAGGGAGGGAGGGTGGGAACTGGAAGGTAAGAGAGAGGGGATAACAATCTGGATGTAATGTGAGTATAAATTATAATAAATAAATAAATTTAAATATTGTAATTGTGAGACATTTTCAAAATATCACATAACGATTACCTGAACTTTAATAACTAAAAAACTGACCTAATGTTACGCCAATATTAAAATGTGAGAAACAAAAGGGCCAATGAAAAGATAAAGTCTGTATACTTCAAGTAGTAGTAACACAAGTCCACAAACAAAGTAAAATTTATTTAAAGACTATTATTGATGAGTTCAAAGAATTTAGGATGTTTTGGTACAAGACAAGCTCTAGAAACCTCGGCAGTCGACAGCTTAATCAGGACAATCATATGGTCCATTTCAAAATAACTCTCTGTCTTTCAGTCTCACAGTTGAAAGTTCTAAGTTCCTGGATGGAGATTATAAGACTAAAAACATCATTCTTTTGCCAATATTTTAATACTTAGCAGCCACTTGAGGTGGTTATCATGGGCCTATTCCTATTTATCCTTCAGTGATGATTGTGAGAGTAAAAGGATTTTCAGTTGTGATGATCTTGTTTGCTTCAGAAGTATCACTAAAAAATTCTAGTATTTTTAATAGTCTTTGGTACAATTACTGCTCTCAATAAGCAAATTTTTTTCTTAATATTTATATGTAATTACTTATCCTGGTGGTTTCTTATTAGTTTAGAAAGTCAATTATAAAAAATTAGTCATCATTGTTTCTTTCCCCTCAAAGCAGTTACAACAAATACTATAATTAATAGGTGTGTGCACTAAAATAAGGTTTTAAGTTTGAACTTAAGTTTCTTTGAAATGCTATTTTCTTCAAGTAATGTAGAGAGGTTTAGTCTGTGTTATTGCATCCTGAAACTACATCATGAACAAGTAAGATTTTGTTCGTTTCTGGGAATGATATACTTCATTATATCAACCCATTATTACTGAAGAAGAATATAAGGTTAATGAGTAATTATATTTACATTGTCTGAAATACCTTCTATTTACATCAACATATACATGCACCATTTGAAGAGTAAGCCAGACATGATCTGGCCTCCTTTCTGAACTCAGTTTTGGCAAACGAATTTCTATTAGCATGGAAGATGTCCCATCACTGCAGTAATTTGTTACTACAAATCAAGATTTAAATTTTTAACTAATGTTTTAACAATAAATTTCTAATAAAATTAGCTCAGTAAAAAGTTTTATTTTTATCTTCTAGAAACCAATTATTTGATGAAGAGATTTAATTTGGAAACACTGGCTCTTGTTTAGTGTTGATTTTTACACTCAATGACTCAAAAGTTGAAAAAAATGTTTCCAGTATTCTGTTCTAGATAAAATTGCTATAAATGGTAGTTACAGCCAATGTACAGACAACTGGAATTTTTTCTTGATAAATAATCATCTTTCCTTGAGAGAAGTTTTTGCTTGACTCAAAAACAGCTTCAGGACATGTAGATATGATATATTAAGAAAAACCAGAAGGATCTTGCCCCAGTGGTTCTTAACATGTGGGAGTCTAAAGACCTTTTCACAGGGGTCATATATCAGATATCCTGCATATCAGTTATTCTGCATATCAGGTGTTTACATTAAAATTCATAGCAGTAGCATATCTACAGTTATGAAGTAGCAATGAAATAATTTTGTGGTTGGTTTCATCAAAACATGAGGAACTGTCTCAGCATTAGGAAGTTTGAGAACACTTTGAGGACAAAGTTATATTCTCTATTAATTAGTACTGGTAATTATTGGTGATATGTGAGGTTGGAACTATATGTATTTCATATAATTTTTATGTTACTATAGATTCTGTGGGTTCTATTTAACATATGATATCTTGACTCCAAGTGAGTAGACTGAAGATATATAATATAAAGCTTTTTGTTAAGGGTAATGATTCTAAATGGGCATGAAAATATAATTCTATCTCCTGTAGATTTTTGGTTTGGCTTGAGTTTGTGTTTATTTTTTTAATGGTGCTGGAGATAGAGCACAGGACCTCTTGCATTCAAGACAAGTACTCTACTAAGTCAAATACATCCTTAGTACATATCCTTTAAAATGTGTTTTGCATTAAGTTTTTACAGAAGTTTGTGTGTGTGTATGACAGACAATTGTATTAATTATATCAATTATGTTACTTCTAGACACTTTAGCTATTATGTATGTTAACTATAATTTATATTTTATTATACCTAGCATTGAATTTACCATTTTGAAAAGCTTTTGACAGGCTTAGAGGATACTAGCATTTTTAATTACTTCTCAGGGTGTACCTAGGAGAAATAACCATTTCCAGCATTTTCTCTCTTATGTCCACATGAACTCACAGTCTTAATTTCCACACTGAAAAGTTACTGTCAAACATAAGGACCCTTTCATCCTTACTCAAGAATTACAGGAGCAGCTGGACACTTTTGTTGATTCAAGAAAACTCTAATCATTCCTTCTTTACTTAATTAAAAAGAAGAATAGGTCACATGGACCGAGACATTGATAAATAAAGTCTGTCTCTTATTCTTACAGAAATGGCTAATTTGCGAAACCGAGTCCATATATTAGGTTTTAAGACTTTTCTTCTATGACATTTTTAATAGAGACCAAAATGGTTATCTTCACTTAAAAAATTTAAACTATATTTTATAATTATTTTGACATGTTTGTTATACTTAGCTGAGACACTTTAAATGGATTTAACATGAATGTAAAACAAATTAAACATAAATATTAATCTTAGAGGAAAGGTTATTGTTTTGCAGAGCCACATACATACTACTTAGCCATTTATTGTAAAAAGTATGTATGACCAGGATGGATCTAGTCTGGATTACTTGTTCAACTCAGGGAAGATGTAGAGAGAGAGAAATGGTAAAAACTATGATACAAGGAAAAGGATGGAACTGCTAACAAACATGATCGTTGCTTATTCATCTATTCAGTTTTGGTAAGATACTGATTCTTAACAAACATTCACTAACTGGATCAATGAGTAGATGAATAGATATTGCTGTTGCCTAGCACTATCCACTGGACATGTAAGGCAGTCAGTCTGCTGCTTTCCAAGGATGAAATAATTCCTTTATCTAATGATATGTGGATTTTAGATATAGTGACTATACAGGCTGGTTGTGTGTCAACTCAACACAAGCTAGAGTCATCAAGTAAGAAAGAGAGTCAGTTGAGAAAATAGCCCTCATGAATTCGAGCTGTAGGGCACTTTCTCAATTAGTGATCAATGTGGGAGGGCAGCCCATTGTGGGTGGTAGCCTCCCTGGGCTGGTGGTTCTGGGTTCCTTAAGAAAGCAGGCTGAGCATGCAGCACTCCTCGTCATGGCTTCTGTGTCAGCTCTTGCCTCCAGGTTTCTGCCCTGTTTGAGTTCCTAGCCTGACTTTTTTTTTTTTCCTTTTGGTTAAAAGCTATGTGAAAGTGTAAGCTGAACTTTCTGCCCAATTTGGTTTTTTTGTTTGTTTGTTTGTTTTTGTTTTTGTTTTTGTTTTTTTTTTTTTTTTGTCATGGTGTTTCATTGCAGCAATAGAAAATAAACAGCGACTCGGTTTCATATAATAGTAATTACTATAGTTTGATTCCATAGTCCTTTAGTATTTGCTGATTTCCCCCAACAGCCCTGGAAACTCCTTGAGAACAAATTAAAAATAATATTTTTCGTAATGCAAATACAGTTATTCTAGCTGAATCCTGTTGAATGAAGAGCTGAAGTAGACACTTTCCTAACAGAAGCTTAATATTTGGAAATCAGCTCCAATCTTGGTAAGACTCTATTTTTGTGGACACTTGTATGTTTATTTTGAATTTAAAAAGTATAAATTTGTTATGTTTCTCTATTGTATTTTATAAAGTGTGAAAGTGAATTATTAATTGTTCCAAGAATACAGAATTCATAGATAACATCCATGGTAATACATTAGCTTACAATTAAATTATTCAGATTATTACAGCATGAATTTCAAGGCATAGGTATTTAAATTATTTTATGCATAATTGGCTTTGTCACAAAAAATGAACACAAGATTGTTAGGCACAAGGTCTTCTTCAGTATCTTCTTTGTCTCTAGCCTTAGAAAATGATTATTTAAATAATGTCTGACTTCTATGCAAACATAAGGTAAATACACTTCAGTTTATGGTTAACATATTTTGTTTCTCAGGACGTTTTCACTATTAGTACTTCCAGTAGTCTGTTTTGACATATTTTACAGAAATGATGTAATATATTCATAACTATAAATTCATAGTCATATTACATGGAAGTATGTATAATATTAGATTTTTAAAATTTGAACAGTGCATTGCTTTCTAAAAGTATTTTATGATCTTAGAATATTTTGTTGTTAAAAACAGTCTATAAATGGAAATCGGAATCTTTGGTGAAAAGCTGTTGGCAGAGCAATTATTTTACACAAACAAGTGAATCTGTGGGAGGGGACCACACGAAGCTTGCATCCCGTTTTGAACCTTCAGTTCCATCCTCCGGGGAATGTCCCTTTCTGCAGATTGTTTGAATGACAGCAGTGGGGTGCACAGTATCACTGCCCCTCAAAGGAAGCATCACCTCGTCTGACCTACCCTGGCAGCTAATCAGGCGCCTGCTCCAGCCAGTTGACAGTCAGGTCTCCAGCCATTTCCATTTTTTAGCATTTGAGAGCCATTTGAGGACATCTTCTGTTTATTTAGTAGGTCTTCATAGGAATTATTTTGCTGAAAACTCAAGTTAAACTTGATCGTATTGTGGACTTTTGCTTTTGAAAATATGTACCTCTAAGGATTCTTGGGCTCTATGATGTATGCATTCCTGTGGCTTATATCGGCTACTTGATGGTCTTATCTAACAGCAGGCTCTCGTCTACTGAGACATTTGTCAGGCTAAAGTGTATTATCTTTGGCTTTTACGTGAGTACTTAAAGGACTGTCATTTCCATTTAATCATTTGTGGGATGTTACACTTATGAGCAGTTTTCCTCTTCTAGTTTATTACTTTTAATGAGCATGAAATGATGCTTTTGAAAAAGGCGTTATGTAGCTTGAAGCCTGAGCAGTAATTACTTTGTGAGAAAGGATGAACACTTTTGATGAAGTGTTCCAAATGTAAAGAACTCTTAGGAAATTTAAACAGGTCTGTGCTGTACAGCACGTTCAGTTGTGATCCTGCCCATAACTTCTCAGAAGGTTTAGTGGTTAAGCATATGCTGGCAGCTGCCAGAATCAACACTCCTATTTTTCTTTCTGTGAAAAGAGCTTCAAGTGTTGCTATTCATCAGGGCCTTAACTGGAGCCTGCTGGGCTTGACTTGAAAACTCACTTTATTCTGTGTCCTATTCAGAATCCCAGTGCAGAAGGCTGAGCTACTAGGTTTATTGTGACATTTATGGAAGTTCTGCTTATTGACTTAGCATTGCAGAGAAATGGGCATCTTTTTCATAATCTAGACTGGGTGTTTTAACCATGTGGGTGTATTTCTTCATGCTATTTTACTCATGTAATTATATATAAGTTGATCAACTATTCATTTCTCATTTCTCTTTTTTCTTTTATTTAGAACATTTGTTTGTATAATATGAAAGAGAACTTTCTAGCTAAAAAAATAAAATAAAAAACTTAAAGTGAAAGGCATCTTCCCAAACTGACATAATAATGGAATCCCTACAATGTCATGTCTAGATTTACAGAAAGAAATAATACAGAAAGTTATAAACAATGTTAAGCACAAAACTATCTAGAAACACTTGCATTTGTGAGACTAAGACATTGCATTTTTTCTTATTTCACTTTGTGTTAATCAACTTTAAAAGTATAATGATATAGGGCAAATAAAATATAGTCATAGTACCAAGACGCAGCTACCTGGAGAAGTCTGAGAGATACAAGACAGACTTCACTTGTGGCAACAAACTTTAAGTGTATCACTTTAAAAATTGGTTTTCATTTAATTTATTTTAAGGAAAGGGGGCTTGTTTGGGGCTATAGTGTCACAATATTCAGTACATGACCGGTTGGTTTTTTTGCCTGTGATGATGCAGAGCATCACAATATAGGAATATGGTGGAGCAGAACTTTTATCCTCATGGCTGCCAAGAAGCAGAATAAAGGCAAATGCACCAGTGTAAGGTATCCCCTTCAGAGAAATACCCCCAGGACACGTGTCTCCCTTTCTGTGAACGACCCCTTCTATAGTTTCTCCAGCATCTAATAGTCTCCTTTAATAGATCACTGACAGTTTCTAAGCTCCAGTATGACATTTCACAATCCCTGTCTTTACTGTCTAAATATATATTTGTGTTTGGGTCTTACAACCTCTGAATAGACTGTTCCTTTAATCTCTATTTATAACACCTCAAAGATTGTCTTGCTCGGTACACCGAGCACTTGTAAAGACATTCTAGAGGTCTGTGAACCTCCTGGACTGTTTTGGCACAGAGATGACACCTTTTGTCAGTGTCATCGTCCTTTGTTTCTACTTCTCATATTTCCCAAAACCTCACTAAAGTAATGTAGTAGAAATGGATTTATTTTGGCTCATAGTTTCCAGGGTTCTCATTCCATCATGGCAGTCAAGTCTTGGTGGAGTTGAAGTGTGGTGGTGGGAACATGTGGCAGAGATAGTTACACTGCAAAGGATAAGGAAGTAAAGTGCTAGAGTGGAATTTCAAGATTTCCTTGTTTTTAATAGTGGAATACTATTTCATTGTGTAGATGTACCACAATTTCTTTATCCATTCTTCAGTTGATGATCATCTAGGTTGTTTCCGTATTCTGTCTATTACAAGTAAACCTGCTATGAACATATTTGAACAAATGTCCTGGTTGTGTGCTTCAGCATCTTTCGGGTATATGCCTAGGAGTAGCATAGCTGGGTCATAAGGTAGTGCTATTCCCAGTTTTCTGAGAAAGCACAAGATTTATTTCCAAAGTGGTTGTATAAGTCTGCACTCCCACTACCAAATGATGAGTGTTTCCTTTTCTCTGCATCCTCATGCTCTTCAGCATGTAATGTTGCTTGAGTTTTTTATTTTAGCCATTCCGATAGGTGTAAGGTGGAATCTCAAAGTTACTTTGATTTGCATTTCCCTGATGACTCGGGAGGTTAAGCATTTCTTTAAGTGTTTCTCATCTATGCAATATTCTTGTGTTGAGAATATTCTATTTATGTCTGTATCCCATGTTTTAATTGGATTATTTAGTTTGGCGGTGTTTAATTTCTTGAGTTCTTTATATATTTTGGATATTAGCTCTTTGTTGGATGTAGGGTTAGTGAAGATCCTTTTCCAGTCTGTAGGCTGTCATATAGTTCTATTGACAGTGTCCTTTGCCTTACAGGAGCTTCTTAGCCTCATGAGGTCCCATTTATTAATTGTTGACTTTAAAGCCTGAGCTATTGGTGTTCTTTTCAGGAAGTTACATTCTGTGCCGATAACCTCAAAACACTTCTCCACTTTTTCATCTAAAAAAATTTAGTGTGTCTCTTTTGATGTTGAGGTCTTTAATCCACTTGGACTTTAGTTTTGTGTGGGGTGATGAATATGTATATATTTGTATTTTTCTACATGTAGACATCTAGTTATCCCAGCACCATTTGTTGAAGATGCTTTTCTCCATTATTTGAGTTTGGCTCCTTTGTCAAAAACCAAGTGTTCATAGATGTTCAGGTTTATTTCTGGGTCTTTTATTTGATTCCATTGGTCAACCAGCATATTACTATGACAGTATCATGGCATTTTTATTACTGTTGCTCTATAGTATAGCCTAAGATCAGGGATGAAGATTCCTTCCAAAGATCTTTTGTTGTACAGGATTGTTTTAGCTATTCTGGGTTGTGTGTGTGTGTGTGTGTGTGTGTGTGTGTGTGTGTGTATGTGTGTGTGTGTGTGTATGTGTGTGTGTGTGTGTGTGTGTGTTGAGAATTGATCTTTCTATCTTTTAATATCTTCTTCAATTTCTTTCTTCTTAAACTTGAGGACTTTTTCATACACTTCTTTCACTTGCTTGGTAGAGTTTCACCATGATACTTTTTATGCTTTTTGTGGCAATTATGAAGGGGTTTGTTTCCCTATTTTCTTTCTCAGCCTGTTTGTCATTTGTATACATCAGGGCTACTGATTTCTTATTTTTGAGTTGATTTTGTATACAGCCACATTGCGAAAGGTGTTTATCAGCTGTAGAAGTTCCTTGGTATAATTTTTTGAGTAACTTATGTATACTAACATATCATCCTCCAATAGTGATACTTTGACTTTTTCCTTTCAAATTTGTATTCACGTGATCTCCTTTAGTTGTCTTATTGTTCAAGCTAGAACTTCAAGTACTATACTGAGAAGATACAGAGGGAATGGAGAGCCGGTTTTCAGTGGAATTGATTTAAGTTTCTCTCCATTCAGTTTGATCTTAGCTTTAGGCTTGCTGTATATTGCCTTTGATATGTTTAGTTATATTCTTGTTTTAGTTTGAGGGATTTATTTTTGTCCTTTCATGCATCTATTTTTTTTTTTCTAATCTCAGAATTGAAGTCTTTTTCTTGTACATCAGATATGTTAGTATCTCCTGGGCTTGCTGTGGTGGGACTACTAGTTTCAAGTGGTGTCAAATGGCCCTGGGAATTTTGCTTGTGTTCTACGCTGACCTCTTCCCATTGTGATATCTCTGGTGTCAACAGGTTTGGTGGTCTTGGGTGTTCTGAGAGTTTGATGGTAGGCATAGACAATGGCACAGGTCACCAACTTTGTGTTCACACTCTGCTTTGTTGCGTTTCTGAAAAAGGTGGGCTAGGCAGCTAGGGAGCAGGCAGAAACATATTCAAATAGAGAACTGTTCTGGTGGTCTTGTAGTCTTCCTCAGGCAGAGGACAGTGGACACTGGTGTTTGTAGTTGCCAGTTCAGTCTGATATCTTGAATGCACATATACTTTGTGCTCATGCAGGTGAGTGGCTAAACTTTGGAGACTGCACACAGGCTTGCAGTGACCCAGGGACTTTTCTGTGGATTAGCCAGGTGGCCCAGAGGCTGGACCCACTCATGCTTTACACAGTGTGGACTGCTCTCATCTGGAGAACACCAGGACTGGTGTTTTGTAGTTCTCAGTTTGGTCCTTAGGTAGCTGTGTAGTCACTGAAGGCCCATTGATCAGACAAGGTGTGTGATCAGCACTACCATCTTGAATCTGTCTTCATGTTGAGGTTTTTAACTCACTTGGACTTTAGTTTTGTGCAAGTTGATAAATATGGATGTATTTACATTTTTCTACATGGAAACATTCAGTTAGACCAGCACCATTTGTTAAAGATGCTATCTTTCTTCCATTGTATGGTTTTGGCTTCTTTATCAAAAATCAAGTGTTGATAGGTGTGTGGATTTATTTCTGGGTTTTGATTTGATTCCATTGATCAATCAGCTTATTTCTATGTCAACCATCCTTTTTTATTTACTGTTACTCTAAAGTATAGCTTGAGATCTGGGATGAAGATTCCTTTTGCAGGCAAAGAGAGAAAACTAGAAAAATTATCCTTAGGAGCTAACCCAGATCCAGAAAGACATGCATAGTATATACTCATCACTTATAAGTGGATATTAGCCCAACATAGATGTCCTCTGAGAGACTCTACCCAATGGGAGGTCTTGACAGATACCAATGCCTCCTTTAAATTATTATACTAGAATTGAATGAGCTCTGTATGGTTTTCATGTTACAGAATATTCTTCTAATATAAATTTTTATGTAATTAGGAAAAACCAAATGCTTGTTGGATTCTATCAAATGTCTCATACATACCTATGAGATGACCAACTGATGTTTTCTTCTTAGAGTTATCACCATAATTATTATTAATCTGTCTTTGTAATCTTGGAATTAAACTCACCTAGTCATGACCTTGTAATATAATGGTGGTTATTTTATTATTAAATAATTATCAACATTCATAAATTTACTTTGTGTGTTTGGTTATTGGAGTGTCAGTTAAGTGTTGAACTCAAATTTACATGCCATTTCTATGGGTGCTTTGAAATTATAAAAGTCTTTTGGAACAAAAATCATTGTACTGAGTATACTTTAAATTGAAACTTGAAGTAATCTTTTGATTTTTTTTTGAGAGATAAGGAAACGTTTTCCATTCATAAAAACTGATAATTTTATACTCAATTTCTACTACAGGTGATTGATTTGGGTTTGTTTGTTTGTTTACTTTCCAAAGAAATGACAAATTTTATCTATACTTTCAAAGGTATACCAAGACTCTAAAAATCAATATTTGAAAGATCAAGTTGACTCATTTTTAGTTCAGGTACAAGTCCTTGTGTATTGAATAGGCACAGATATCACAGATGTGTGATCTTTTTCTATAGAAATTTTTATTCTCAAAAGTATAAGTTTAGAGAAAAGTGATTAAAGTGATTTGGAATTTTTGTTGTTTGATTTGTTTTAAGTTTTTAAGACAGGAACTTACTAGCCCTAAACTCGATCTTCTCCTACCTTTTTCTTCTGAGATTAGGATTACAAGTGGGGCACATGACACTGAGCTAATATTTGACTCTTTTAAAAACTAAGATTAGTGTACAGACACTAATGAAGATTATATATTTTATATTATACTTCCTTACCATTTCAAAGTACAATAGTAAAGATAGAAGACAAATTATGATCATTATCCTGAAGACATTTTTTCAGCTCTTGTAAGTTTTTGTATCTATTAATTCATCAAAGGAAATATTCAGCTATTCAAATTAGTTATATAAATTGTTAAACATTAAATGGTTTAATTCATGCTATAACCTATAAAACATTTGAGAGGACACAGAGATTACTTGGGGCAAGAGCACTGAGACAGTTTAATAAAGAAGACAAACATTATAAGCCTTATATGAAATACATGATTAAAATTGACCAGAGTCAAGGTAGGGACAAGATGAAGCAAGTACATTTTGAGGTAGTAGAACTAGCATATAGAAATTTACTACAAATACCTACATACTATGATAAAATGAGGAAAGAAGCACAGAGGCGGGGGGGGGGGGGCTTGTCAAACTCCAATGTCAAATATCATAAATAGATCTAGTGAAAATGATGCCAGATGCCTTTTGAATATCCAAGCTGGGAGTTTTTGCTATAGAAACTGCCATCTGTGTGGATACAATGAGGTTTTGTTGAGTGTGTTGAGGAAGTATTCAGTGAAGGGGGAAAAAAGAAATGTTTTACTGAATTTGTTAAGATGGGAGAGAATAAGCACATTTGTACACTGTAAGAAAGGAATAAAGTAAGATAAATGGCTTAATAACACTGTGAGTAAGTCCTGCTGGAGACCACAGGCAGGAAATTCTACCTCTCACAGGAGAACAGAAGCATATCTTGAACATGAATTTAAGAGCACTGTACTCTGCCCAGTCATCTCCAGAGAAAAATATCTTGATAGGTTAATTAATACCTGTGGTTATCCCTAAACTTAAGCATATGAGGACTGCTCTAATGGGCTCATAGACAGGCACAGAGGTACACTATTTTAATCCTAGCAGTGGGGAGGGAGAGGTAATTGGATCTCTGGGAGTTCAAGGTTAGCCTGGTCTCCTTAGGGATTTCTGGACCAGTAGTGTCTACATAGTGATACTGTGTGTCTTAGTTAGGGTTTCTGTTGCTATGAAGAGACATCATGATCATGGCAACTGTTATGAGGGAAAACATTTAATTGTGGCTGTCTTAGAGTTTCAGAGGTTTTCCATTACTGTCATGGTGGGACATGGTAGCATGCAAGCGGACACAGTGCTGGAGAAAAAGATGAGAGTTCTACATCTTTATCTGCAGGTAACAAGAGACTGCCTGCAACACTGGGCATAGCTTGTGCATAGGAGACCTCAAAACCTACCCCTCACAGTGATATACTTCCGACAGTAAGGTCATACCTACTCCAACAAGGCCACACTTTCTAATATTGTTACTCCCTAGAGGCCAAGTATTCAAACACATCAATCTATGGTAGATGCACCTATTCCAACCACCACAATCTAAGCCTTGGCCCCAATAGTCTTGTAGCCATACCATCATGTAAAACCCATTTAGTCCAAGTTCAAAAGTCCCCATAGTCTACCATAGTCTCAACAATGTTTACAAGCTCAAAGTTTCAAGTATCTACTGAGAATCATGTGATTTTTTTTATTGTAATTCCTATAAAATCAGAATAAAAAAACCAGATCACATACTTTCAACATATCATGGCACAGGATATATGCTTTACTTTCCAAAAGGTAAGCAAGGGAGCATTGTGGAGAAATACTGGACCAAAGCAAAACTGAAAACCAGCTGGGCAAACTCCAAACTCTGCATATCCATGTCTGACGTCAAAGTGCTCTAAAGATCTCCAACTCCTTTCATCTCTGTTGCCTAAAACATATTACTTGCTTTTGGGAAGTTTCCACTCCAGATAGCATTTTTAATTGGCAGGTATTCCATGACTCTGGCATCTCCAAAATCTTGGGGTCTCTGAGACAATTCAGGTATCAATTTTAGAGCTTCACACAATAGTCTCTCTGAGCCTCCATGCAGGGACACCCATGCCATACACCTGGCTCAGGTGGTTTTCCTTAGTTGCAGAGGGAGATTTCATAACCACTTTCTTCTATCCTTGGCCCTAAACCATAACGACACGGCCTAAGTTTCCAAGTTCTATTCTTTGCTGGGCCTGAAATATGGCCCCCTCATTCAATTTGATCTTCATTAGCTTTCTGGTTTTTATGATTTACTTCACTGGCTGTCATTGGAACTTGCTCTGTAGATCAGGCTGGTCTTAAATTCAGAGATCTGCCAAGATCTGCCTCCTGAGTGCTAGGATTAAAGGTATGCACCACCACACCATGCTCTAAGTTTTTCTTTAATTCCTTTTCACAAGTTGGAAGCTTACCTGGGGGGTGTCTTTTTTTTTTTTTTTTTTTTTTTTGTCTTTTAAAAAAGATTTATTTAGTATGTGTACAGTATTCTGGCTGCAAGTGTGCCTGTAAGCCAAAAGAGGGTATCACACCACATTATAAGTGGTTGTGAGCCACCATGTGGTTGCTGGGAACTGAGCTCATGACCTCTGGAAGATCAGTCAGTGCTCTTAACCTCTGAGCCATCTCTCCAGCCCCCAGTAATGATTCTTTTTTTATTATTATTAATTTGTATTAATTTATTCTTGTTACATCTCAATGGTTATCCCATCCTTTGTATCCTCCCATTCTTCCCTCCCTCCCATTTTCCCATTATTCCCCTCCCCTATGACTGTTCCTGAGGGGGATTTCCTGCCCCTGTATATGCTCATAGGGTATCAAGTCTCTTCTTGGTAACTTGCTATCCTTCCTCTGAGTGCCACCAGGTCTCCTCCACCAGGGGACATGGTCAAATATGAGGCACCAGAGTACATGTGAAAGTCATACCCCACTCTCCACTCAACTGTGGAGATTGTTCTGACCATTGGCTAGATCTTGGTAGGGGTTTAAAGTTTACCACCTGTATTGTCCTTGGCTGGTGCCATAGTTTGAGCGGGACCCCTGGGCCCAAATCTGCCTATCATAATGTTCTATTTATAGGTTTTTAGGATCCTCTATCCTTCTACTTTGCTATTCTCCCATGCTTCTCTCATAGAGTCCCAATAGGATGTCCTCCTCTCTGTACCTGGGGGGTGTCTTATGCTGAAGTTACCATTCCCTTTACTCCATTTAACATTGGCTTTTCTTTAATATGTTTATCTCCTTGAACATAGGATTTAACTCCATTCCATTTCCTTGTTCTCATTTTCTCCTCAATCTATACTTTTTAAAAATGTTTATTTGCTCAGCTTGCTCCTTTTCATTATATATTTTTGTAAGAGTGAACTTAAGTAACCACATGACAGAGTCAATACTAGGCTATTTTGATATTTCTTATGCCAATGCAATGAACTAAAAGCTCTCCACTTTAGCCTATGGCAGAAAATAATAGAAAGCAGCCACATCCTTTTGAAAATATCATATTAGCAGTCTCTACGCCACATATTATAATCCTTCTCCTCTGAAACCTTTTGAGCCAAACCCCAACTGCTCAGATAATCCCCAGCACCACTGTGTTGCATGTTCCTTATATAATGGCTCAGTAAGCCCAATTAAGGCATTCCATTGCTTTCTTAATCCAAAATCCTTAAATCCAAATTCCTCCAAATAAAAGCATGGTAAGGGCTATCACAGCAATATCCCAGTCTCCTGTACCAACTGCTGTCTTAGGTAAGATATCTGTTGCTGTGAAGAGACACCATGACCAAGGTAACTCTTGTAAAGAACAACATTTAATTGAGGCTGGCTTACAGTGTTAGAGATTTATCATAATTGTGGGACAGCGCAGCTTGCAGGCAGACATGGAGCTGTAGAAGGATCTGAGAGTTCTACATCTCGATCTGCAGGCAGAAGGTAACTGTCTGCCACACTAGGCATAGCTTAAGCCTAGCAGACCTCCAAGGCCTCTCCCACAGTGATACACTTTTCCCAACAAGTCCATACTTACTCTAACAAGAACACATCTCTTAATAGTGCAAAACCCTATGGACCAAGGTTCAAACACAGGAATTAATGGAGGCCATATCAAATCAAATTACCATAGTATGTCTCAAAATAACAAAACAAAACAAAAATTTGCTATGTAAGTTGTGTGTACATATATATATATATCACTAATAATTCTAAAAGGGGTCATGAACATGAGTGGAAGGGCATAGGAAGAGTTGGAAACTAAAGAAAAGGTGGGAGTATATAAATATAGTATTCATTTATAAACTTCTCAAATTATCAAAAAATTAAATTTAAAAGTAATACATTTTAAAATAGAAAAATAGAGTAGGGCACGTTGGATGTAGTTATATCTGGCAAAGGGATTTTAGAAAACCAATCAAACAAATTGTTTTTTTGTTTATTTTTGTTTTGCTTTAATCCTTTCTCTTCTCTCTCTCTCTCTCTCTCTCTCTCTCTCTCTCTCTCTCTCTCTCTCTCTCTCTCTCTCATTAAACTAAAATGTATCTGTTCAGCCTAGAAATCCAATAACTGACACAAAGAGACTGAAACACAAATCAAAGCTGAAAGCACTAGCTGGGCAGAATCTAAACTGCTACATTTTGAACACTAAATAAAAATCCTCTTCTCTGATTCTCATAACCTACATATATCCCAAGCACTTGCCTATCCTCTTTGGGCCACTTGTTTTCTTCAATTCCCCATCAACTTTCCACTCCTCCCCCTCTCCAGGAAGTCCTGCCTTCCATTTCCTGTCCTTCTGCACAGCTGACTGGCTAAACAGCTCTTTATTGACATTTGTTACATATGCTCTAGACATTCCTCCATAATTGCCCTTTTTAGTTTAATAATTAAAAAAAAACCCTTTTACCTACACATTTACATTATTACAAAAATATACAGTATGTACACACAAGAACCACAAGACAATTGTTATAGTCATGCTATGCTCATAATGTTTCGCTGTCTTCAACCCAATCAGAGATGTGAGAAGGAGTAAAATTAATTACCTGAGTAAACAGGCAGTGCAGGTTAACAGCTTCCAAAATGAAAAAATGACAGGGACACTTTGACGCCTGAACAGTCACTCAAAACTCTCTACTACGTTGGAGCATCATCTTTAGCCTTCTGGCCCAGTATATCAGACAGATATATTTGTGAAGCAGGAACTATTGAGGACATGACTATCCTGTCTTGGCCGAGTTGGCCATCAAATCCACCTGTATCCAAGCTTGCTCATTTCAGACAGAATTCAGTCTGTGACAGAAAACAAGAACATTTTTGCCCAGTAGCTGATTTGCCACAACTTAAACCATCTCCATAAGGAGATTCCTCATTGCTCATTTCCTTCTTTAAGGCAGGCTGGGTGTTGCTAAGAGTCAACCTTTCTAATTTTCAAAGAATTCTCAAAACAGTAAAAAAAAAAAAAAAAAATCTATAAATGCCATATTCTGTAGGTCTCTGAGGTTTTTGAAGAACTTATCTAAGTATTTTACCTTATCTATCTATTGAACCTAGGATGTATATTCTTGTGATAAAATGGAATAGTACAATGAATTAAAAATAAAATTATGTTGCACCAATATATACTATTCTATACCAATGAATTAAAAATAGCCTTGTGAGTAACAGTTAAGGTCCTATCATCCCTATATATTTCTATATTCTCAAAGAAAAATCCCCGAGTCCAATCTAGTTCTCTCTTTGAATAAGACCAATAATAACATAATCAACTCCCAATCAAAATAAACATCCATAGCCCAAAACCTTACCCAACCCCCCTTCAGAAAATGGAACATTGTTCTCATAAGGCTTCTTCTGGCTGATTTAGGATGATTAATACCTATGTAAGGTTCCAAATAAAAATGGGAAAATGATTAAACACTCTAGAGATAGCATTTGTGGTGCATTCTCTAAATATTGAGAAATTCAGGCTTAATAAAACTCCTGTGTGGGACAGTCTGAAATGCTGGAACAACTGGAATCAAGACTTTTCTTTGAAGCTGTCCTGGGAGCTGTTTTGTTCTGATGATCAACAGTAACCGAAGCACTCATGGCTGGAACATGAAGATTGCAGGATGTCAGCATAGCAGCATGCTGGAGGATGAATCCTGTTGGGTCTGATCCAGCATCAGTATCTGGTACTTTTGTTCTGAAAATATATAATTTCTTACAAGCAGTTCTAAAACTATAAATGCATGAGGTGTGCAGGATACAAAGAACAATCAAGGCTGGTTCTGTAGTTTAGATTCTTGCACATATAGACTGACTTAAGTTAGCAGTCTCCCTTTCATCCAGGCCTGTTTTATTTTGACCTCTTTCAAAGAGGAAGTACAATATTACTATTACCAAAGAACATACATTCATTATTTAATTGAAAGCAAAACAAGATTATATAGTTCTAAATGTCCTTTTCTAGGTTCCATGGTGCCTGATGTATAGGCTAGGCTGCTACCTGTCTTCTGAGAAAATGTATCCTGTTTTAGAGACAAGCCAGTTGCCCTGAGCAAAAGAAAGGGCATTAAGTTTTAAATAAACTTATGCATACCCTAGGCATCTTGTAGCTGGGTTTTTACATTTGTTGCAGGTGGTTTTGTCTGTCTCCTTCTTTCCATAGGGGATGGACACTTTCATCTTTTAAACTTTATATAAACTCCCATTTTAGAGATTATGCATACCCTAGGCATCTTGTACCTGGGTTTTCATACTATGTAAACTCTCATTTTAGAGTTTATACATACCTTAGGCATCTTGTGCCTGGATTTTTATATTCACTGCAGGTTGTTTTGTCTCACATCTCTATTAGGGATGGACACGTTCACCTTTTAGTTCTAAATGTCCTTCTCTAGGCTGTATGGCACCTGGTGTGTAGGCCAGGCTGCTAACTGTCTCCTGAGAAAATGTATCTCATTTTAGAGACAAGCCAGTTGCCCTGAGCAAAAGAAAAGGCATTAAATTTACCCTTTTAAGTATATGAATTGTAGCCTTTGAGTTTTTGAGACCTAACTAGGCTGATGTGTACTTTGTCACCTGTAAGTCCTCAGTGTCTTTTTGTATCCCATGTGACTGCCATCTGGCCCCTGTGAAAGTAGCTCATACTTAGAGGGATAAGTCTCCACATTCTTTCTTTCTTCCTTTCTTTCTTTTTTATGATAATTCTGAACACAGCGAAGGGAAAAGAGAGTTCCTCCTGCAGGCAATTTGAAAATAAAAAAAGTTTTTCCTGGCTTACAATGAAGATGGATATGAGCATATTCCTTTAGTTCTAGCTCAATATGGAAAATTTAATATTGTATATAGCATAAGTATAAATACACAAGATTTAATTTTTGATATTTTTTCATTGTTTGGGGTTTTTATTTATTTGGTAGTCATCTTCATATACTCATGTAATATGTAGAACTGGATTAGGAGACTCTATCAGCAGGTAGAAGATGATTAAGGCTTGAAGTAATCAAATATAATATTTTTATTAAAAACAAAGATGGATGTGATAAATTGGAATGAAAACTAGTGGTTGGAGAAAAAAGATATTTCAAAGAAGTTAGATAGAAAGGTTTAAGACTGACACACACATACACACGCACACACACAAAGTTATGGACTGTTAAAGATTATAGAACTTGATGCTTTAGGAGTTTTTTTTTAAACAAGTGAAGGTTACTGAGATAGGCAGACAAATAACATAAAGTCCATATAACAGGGAAATAAGTCATCAGAAGTGACATATGTCCCTTAAGCTGCAAGTACTTGGGGAAATTATTTGCATCCTATGACTTTCAATAACATTATTAGTGGGAGAAAAGACTCTGATAAACATTTGCTATTGATCAATTATAACAAGTGTTGAAAAGCTTGTAAAGTTTATTTCTGTTCTTCTGTCATTGCTGTTGATTATATATTTGGCATTGAGGTTGTTTTATCAAGTATATCATAGTCATGTGTAAAAATTGTTAATGAAAATGAGTTGGTAAAGAGAAATGTGTCAGGAGATTATAGCAATGGTTGTTAAAAATGATTCCATTAGATATTTGGGAGCAAAAAAGAATTGGTGTTTATGTCCCAAGTGAACTAGGGATAAGTCTAATTATTAATTAATGGCTAAATAAAGCTTTATTTCCACTGGTATATGTTTGTGCCTGGAAAAGAGTAAGGTAGAATTGAAAATATAATATAAAATGTTTAGCATTGAAACTCCAGATAGAAAAAAAGTCAAGGAAATGAGGCAATAAGACAGTATTGGAGGCTGAGAATTGGAGGCTGAGAAAGACACAATAGAATAAATATGGACATGGAAATACGTGGAAACTGTAAACCAGAGGACCAACATTTAATGGTAATGATGATCACCGTAATGCCTAAAGTCATGCTTTAAGTTTAAATTACTCTACTTAAGAGATCTATAAAACAAAAATACCTCAAACTAGTAAGCCCACTTGCCAAAGAACAGATAACTTCCTGAAATGCTAGGGACTATTGCTCAAGTACCATCACAAGCCTCATGCTTTTGCTTTTGTAAACAAGCTTGATTGTATCAACTTCACAGGATATGCTTGATCACATGTCAGTGGGACGTTTGTAGGCTGGAAGTACATCTAGATGGCTGTTTTCCCCTGATTGGATAAAGGCAGGAAGTACCTAGTCTTGTGGGTTTTGCCTTTATAAGCCTCTGATTAATATAATTTGGTAGTATATTCTGGAAATCCCAGGTATGGACCTGGACGATGTCTAATACCTTGGCCAGGATGTAATAAAGCTTGCTTAAAATTTTGCTCAAAATTGTGGTAATGATCTTATTCTTGTCTGGTGAGATTAACATCACAGCCAAGTTTAAGACAAAAATATATGCACTCAGTTGTTCCACACCCAATGATCATCAAGGTAAATAACTGGCATGTATATTTGTGAAATGTAAATATGAACTACACAGTACCATAGTACAACATTAATATGCATTACTAATGCAGGCTAATACAAATAAAACTGTAAAAATTAAAGTTAATCAAATATATGATGTTAAGAGAAATAAAATTGAAATATCATTTAAATAATGAAATAGTATAAAATAAGTTAACCTTAAATAAAGCAGTTGAAAATATAAATATGAATGATTCAAACTGGTCTTATTTCATTTCAATAATATTAAGAAACACTAACTAACATGGTCAAAACTTTCAGTTTTAAATGGTGTAAAATATTTTCCTGAGATTTATATAGGTGAGCTAAAATTTCTCATGAAAATTTTTTGTTTAAAATTATTGGCTATTTCACAATCTTGGATAGGTAATTTTTTTCTTTAGTAGTAAATATATTTATATGAGATTAGATACAATTCAGTATTTAAACACATGCAGTATAGCTAGTTATGCTTTTCTTGTTTGTTTGTTTGTTTGTTTGTTTGTTTTCCTGTGGGGAGCCATGCTAAATTCAGCTGTGTTAGAAATCCTTTGCTTAGGCTGCAGACTGTGACCTTTGAGTTATTGACCCCTGCTGAAGGTGGTCTTGTGTTCTAGGCTATCTTTGGATTGACCATCCAGAGAAATAGGGAAGTCCTTACAGGGAATTACCCAGAGAAATAGGGAAGTCCTTACAGGAAACTACCCAGAGGATTAAGGAAGTTCTTACAGGGAGCTATTCAGAGTATTGTATTCTTGCCTAGGGGCTGGGGGAAGTGAGATTACAATAGATCTTCTTTTTCCCTTGCTATATAAAGACTACTCACCTGCATTAAAGTAAGTCTTGATCAGAAATCTCCAGACTTGACTCAATTTTTTTTGTCTTTCGGTCCCCCACTTTCAATCCGTACGCCCTCTTCCAAGGACTCCTGTTTAATTTGTCCCACAAGCTGGGACATATAGCTTCCAAACGGGGATCTGGAAATGAGAAATTAAGTGACAGATGCTGCATTGGAAGGAGCCCCATGAAAAGACAAGGGGAACGTTCCCCCAAAGTCCCCCGCTTTGCAGAGAAACAGCAAGATGAGCAACAAAAGCATGGGACAGAGCAATAGCAAAGATTTATTCAGAGAGACATTAAAAAATAAGCCTCAAACTTGAGGAGCAAGGGTAAAGAATGAAGAATTGGATAAGTTTTTTGTTCATTGTTTCTTGAGGAAGAACTGGTTAATTTGAAAATGTGCGATAGAGTTGGTAAAAATTAGAGGAAAACTATATATGCTTTTAGACCTGTATATATTGTTTGTTTGTTGGCTTTAGTTAAAGATAGTTTAGACCCTAGATATGCTATTTTGTGTCAAGGTTTCGAAAATGCTTCTTTTTGTCTCGCGTACCAGACTGTTTGCTTTATGGTCATCATGTCAAATGTTATGGCTATGCCTATAAATTTGTCTAATTGTTTAAATATTGCTTCATTTTTCCATATTTTGAGAGAGGACCAAGCTTTACTCGCTGGCTAATATTCTAAACAGCGTGGCCCAACATGATACCCAAAGCCCATGATGCAGTAAGAGTACTGCCTCTGCTGCACCAGCAAGCAGTAGGCCTGCCCTTCCCAGGGCCTGGACGCAGGCACAGTGGCCACCCATGGGGAACAAGGCCAGGACTGGAGCGTCCATCGCCAAAACATTTTACAGGCGCTGCTCCTGGCTACCTGTAGGGCTCAACTCTTACAGAACAGAGGTGGCTGCGAACATGTGGCAGGTTGGAGAAATATGGCCAAAGGAATAGAGTTTATTGCCTAAAACTTAGATTTTTTTTTTTTTTTTTTGCTTGTAAGAGACTCATTAGCTACAAAGGGTTTATAATTTTCTTGTTTCTTTGGTTAATTTTTTACTTGAGAGATATTTCTAAAACATTTTTAGATCAGAAAAGAGAGATAGACTCGCTTTGTCCTTAAAACCAAACATTTACAGCTGAAAGTTTCCTGTTTAGATCAAACTAGCTAAACAAGGCCTTGGGACAGATAATTTTACACACAGTGCTCCTAGATGCCTGCAGGCCCGACCCTTACAGAGCAGAGATGGCTACAGATATGTGGCGTGTTGGAAAGGCAGAACTAGGGGGCTGAAAGTTTTCTAAACTAGCCTAGGGAATATAGTTCACTGCCTATCACTTAGAATTTTCTTGTTTCCCTGATTAATTTTTGCTTGACATTTCTAAAGATTTTACTGAAAGTAAAATGAAAAAACCACAGGGCGTGGTTTAAGTTAAAAGTTAATGAGACTATGCAACTTATGGCAGCATTGCAGGCAGGACTGCCCTCTCATGTGGCTGTTTCCAAAAATACTTTCAAAATTATCATAGACCTTAAGGATTGTTTTCCACTATACCCTTGCATCCAAAAGATTGCCATTGCTTTGTTTTCAGCATGCCCTCTGTGAATTTTGAAGAGCCAATGAAGAGATATCATTGGCAGGTTTTGCCTCAGGGAATGGATACCAGTCCCACCCTGTGTCAGAAATTTGTACCTATAGATTTACAAAAGGTTAGAGAAAAATATACTGATTTATATATCAGTCATTACATGGATTATATACTTATTGCTGGAAAGGATGGACAACATGTGCTTTTATGTTATGCTTTTTGGGATACCCAATTATCTCAATCTAGTCTGCAAATAGCTCCTGAAAAAGTTCAAGGGGTGGATCCATACTGGTATTTGGGATTTTAGCTTTTTTCTTCTCAGATAAAACACCAAATAATCATATTGAGAGTGGTTCAGTTGGAGACTTTAAATGATTTCTAAAAGTTGATTGGTCATACAAATTAGTTTAGACTTTATTTAAAATTTACACCTGGAGATTCGCAGCCCTTATTCAAAATCTTACAAGGAGATTCCTCTCCAAATTTACTCCAGGAGCTTACAGCTGAAGCTAGGAAAGCCTTGGCGTTAGTGGAAGAGGCTATGTCCCATCAGCTCATAACCTATATAGATTATGACAAGCCTCAAGGGGTTATTATCTTGGCCACTCAAACTATGCCTACTGCGGTGTTCTGGCAAGGGGCTCCTATTATGTGGGAACATTTGCCATCTTCTCCCTTTGAGGTAATAGTACCATATTACTTGGCTGTTGCAAAGTTGATTCACATAGGTTGATTGCAAGGAAGAAAGTATTTTGGTAAGGAAGCTTATTTTATTATTCAGCCATAACCTAAGGAACAGCAAAATTGGCTGTTTGCTAACACTGATGACTGGCCGTTGGCTTGTGCACAATTCTGTGGATATATAGATAACCATTTTCCTTCTAATAGGCTTCTCCAGATTTTAAATAAACATCCAGTTATTTTTCTTAAGATAACTCAATTTCGGCCTGTGACAGATGGTTTGTTGATTTTTACTGATGGGTCTCTAATGGAAGAGCTAGTTACATAGTAGAAGGACAGACGTATGTTATTCCTATTACTACTGAGTCTGCTCAAAGTGCTGAGCTGCAAGGAGTAGCCACTGTTTTTCAACATTATGCCTTTTGTTCCTTTAATTTATATTCAGATAGTGTTTATGTAGCAAGGCAGTTCCTCGCCTAGAAAGTGCAGGGCAGATCCAACCCCAATCACGGGCTAGTGTATTATTTTCTCAAATCCAGACAACTATTCAAAAGAGAAAACATCCATTTTTTATATGACATTTAAGAGCTCACAGTGATTTACCTGGACCATTGGCTGCAGGTAATGCATTAGCAGCTGCAGCTACCAAAAATTTGGTATGCCTTACAAATGTAGAAAAGGCTCAAAAAGCTCATGGTTTACATCATATTAATAGCCGAAGTCTAAGACTTCAATATACGATTATTAAAGAGCAAGCTTGAGCCATTGTGAAGGCATGCTCCACATGTCCTCAGTTTTTTCCTGTACCACATCTGGGAGTTAATCCCAAAGGACAGGTCCCTAACCAACTTTGGCAAATGGATGTTACTCATATACCTGAATTTGAAAGGTTAAAATACATTCATGCCTCTATGGATACATATTCTGCATATTTAATTGCTTCTGTCCAATCCAGAGAAGCCACAAAGAATGTAATTGCTCACTGTCTGTCTGCATTTTCTCACACTGGTGTGCCTAAGGCTATCAAGACAGATCATGCCTCAGGGTATGTTAGCAAAGCTTTCAAAAATTTTGTGACTCTTTTTCCATAAATCATATTAGAGGTATTTCTTATAATCCTCAAGGACAAGGTATTGTGGAACGAGCTCATTCTACCATAAAAACCTTGGACAGGTTTTTTACTTTAGTAGTAAATAATATTTATATGAGATTAGACACAATGCAGTATTAAAAACACATGAATTATAGCTAGTTAGGCTTTTTTGTTGGTTTGTTTGTTTGTTTTTTCAGGACAGGTTTACTCTGTATAACTTTTCTGGCTGTCCTGGACTTGCTTTGTAGAACAGAATGTTCTCAAACAGAGATCAACATGCCTCTGCCTATGGAGCGCTGGGATTAAAGGCATGTGCCACCAAGCTTTCCTTCCCTAGTTATGCTTTTTAATACTTCTGGTGGTTTGAGTAGGAATGACCTCTATTGACTCATATGTCAGAATAGTGGCCCATAGGAAAGGACACTATCAGAAGGTGTGGCCTTGTTGGAGTAGGTGTGATTGGAGGAAGTATGTCTGTCACTGTGGCGGCAGGCTTTGAGGTCTCCTATGCTCAAGCTATGCCCAGTGTGGCTCACAGCTTCCATCTGATGCTTGCGGATCAAGATGTAGAACTCTTGGTTCCTGTAGCCTTGTTCATGGTGTCTCTTCATAGCAATAAAATGCAAACCATGATAATACCATAATTAACCTAATTCAGGTTAGACATTTCATTTCTTGGCCTAGACAGTGTGTGGGTTGTGAGGCTGGATGGGAGTCACAAGCACTCTGCCGGCCTGCTGTGTGGGAGTCATGATGAGCAGCCCCTCAGGCATCTGACAGGAACAATAGCTCATCATCTGGATATGATAGTCACTTATTAAAATCTCAGCCATCTGAATTCCTCTCAAAATGCCAACTCGGAGGTATCTGCCAGTAATCGGAACAACATTTTAAGCTTCTAAAGTAGCATAAAGTAAACCTTAACTGTTGTTGAATAAATTGTTCATTTGGAAATTGTTTTGTAATTAAGGGGTTAGTGGCATAAATCAAAACAGATTATAGTATTTTCACGATGAGTTATATACCATATGTTCAGTTCATTACTTAAGAAATTTTTTTTAAAAGATGACTGTTTTTGTCTAAGTCATCCAGAAAGCAGTCGATTTGGATTTCACATAGCAGACATTTCACAGGAGCCACCTTGTTTCACAGATACTTTTTTTTTTTAATGGACTCACTGGGGAAACATTGGAGAACTAGAGAGAAGCAAACAGGGAATGGATCTTTGGCTCAAAAGCAGCAACTCCCAAACACTTACAAAATTTTCCTTAGGCCTTTTTAGAAGTTGTAGGACTATTTGGTCAGTACAATGCACTTTTAGCCAACAGGAGATCATTTTCTCCATTTTATAGAGGCCCTAGAACTTTTTCCAAGTAGTATAACCTGCCTCATAAAAGCACACAAATAGTGCTGGTTATCTTGTTAGACACAGACAAGTACATTACAAAAGAAAGAAGAAGAAAGCATTGTCAGAAAACCTCATTTAATTCAGTATTTTGTATTTTTTTCTTCATGGCAAATGGATAAAACTTTCCAAACCTCTATAAACATTTGGGTTAAGAAAGAAGACGACTCCTTGTTTGTCATTTAGCCTTTCTCTGGCCAAGCCATTAATATGTATGCACATGCACCTACAATTATCACACTGAACTGCACATTCCAGCATCATGCTTGTCCCTGTACAGTGTGTTCATATGCTGCCAGATGCTTCAAAAACAAATACAAAGAGGGCTTTAAGTTCACACAGTTCCCAGGACTGTTAACATATTTACAGAAGTTCTTCCAAATGCTGATTTACCAGGACTGCAGGGCACCATCATGTTGCACTAGATTACTACAATAGCTTTCCATTTGTTTCCCTGGTCCCTTTCTTTGCTGTAGCTTCACAAAAGCCAAAGTGTACCTTTTTACAACTGCCAAGTGATATCCAATAATTCTCAGAAGGCTTCCATCTATTTCATAAAAATGAACAGACCCTTCAACCCTCTGTAAGGCTCTGTACAATACCTGAACCCATCTCTTAAGGCTCCCTCTGCCCTGTTTTTCAGCCCACTGAGATGCTTCATATCATTTGAGGCCTCTGCTGTGTTCTGCATTAGGAGAGTGCTCCTTACAAATGTCAGTGTGTGCATTCATACTTGTCTCAATTCTTTATTATGAAGTTACTCTTATAAAGCATTGGGGCCTGTGTTTGATTTGTTTTGTCTTCGGCATCTTATTTAGACTATAACTTAGCCTAAAACTCTGCTTAGCTTTTTTTTTAAGCCACTGTCATTTCTATCAGGCTTATAATATACTAATTTAATTTGTTTACCTCTTTGTATTGCCATGGACACTCCATAAGGAAGTATCCTACTGCTGTTTGTTCCCTGTTGTCCCTCTAACATGTGGAGTGCTCCTTGGCTTGGCTGTAATTTTAAAAGTCTTCAGGAACTTAGAAGTCTATTTTCAACATTAGAAGTGAGTCTCTTTTAAGTTAGGAAAAGGCATAGGATGTATTGTGCATTTACTACTTATTTATGTTTCCTTGCTTCCTAAAAAACAAAACTGTTTCTTGGATAAGAATCATGAGAATTATATGTTTTAGTCCCAAACAATAGAATACAATATTCCATTTATACAAGATTTATAAAAAGTAAGCATGCTACATTTAATTGAAAATAAATTTTCATATACAAAAGAAACTTCTGAAAATATTTACTTATGTTGTTTTCTTCTCATCATATTCTTAAGCTTTCAATTTGATTTTTTTGCATTTCCATAGATTTTTATATATAGCTAAATATTAATGTGTATATATACAGTGTATTATATTTATGATTTCAAATTATATATGTAATATAATTTGTTTTTTTCTTGAGTTAATTTTTCTATTAACATAATTATTTTATGGGACAGTTTTCTGTTCCTACTTATAGCTACACTGAATTGCAATGGCAGTACGTACTTGATATGAGTATATTAGAATATACTTATTCATTATCTTATTGATGTTAAGGCAATTTTAATTGTTTTCCATTATATATGGCTGTGGTTATTGTCAAAAAACTTTAACTATTTTGCTGTAGTGTCTTTTTGTTAGAGAGTTTTAAATGTTTTCAAAAATTTTGTTTATTTACTTATTTGAAATTTTCAAGTCTTTTTAAATGATCAGTAACTATGGCTTCAAGTATAGTTTATGTCTTGTTTTCTGCTTTACATGTTTAAGAGAAATAAAATCTTCTTCTGACAGACTTACTAAATCATTAGGCCACATTGCCTGCTTTTAGATTTGAAGATCATTGTACCTGTCATTTTCTTTTTTTGTTTTATTTTGTTTTGTTTTGGATCTTTCTTTCTTTTTCTTTTTTTTATTAATTTATTCTTGTTACATCTCAATGGTTATCCCATCCCTTGTATCCTCCCATTCCTCCCTCCCTCCCATTTTCCCCTTACTCCCCTCCCCTATGACTGTGCCTGAGGGGAACTTCCTCCACCTGTATATGCTCATAGGGTATCAAGTCTCATTTTCTTTCAGGTTCTTCTTTGTGTTTCTATTTCACATCCATCTTTTAAAAATCTATTTTGTATGTATTTCCTAAAAGTTACATAGTATTTTGATCATATATACCCCAATCTCACCCTTATATCTATCTTTAATTGGACTCCCCCTCTGTGTGTCTTGCTGTTGCTGTGTTCTGGAGTAGAAGTGGTATGTCGAATAACATACTTACTATGCTCACCAAAATTACTCACTAAATATTATAATTCACAGTCCCTCAAAAATATAACAAAATGGCAAGGAGATAGCATTATGTTCTCACTTGCTAGAGCTAAACTATTATGAAATAGTTGGAGGCTTCCATATTGCCATGAGAAGACACACTGACCAAGGCAACTTATGGAAGAATGCATTTAATGAGGGCTTATAGTTTCAAAAGGGTAGAGTTCAGGACTATCATGGAAGAAGCATAGAAGCAGAAAGACAGGCAGGCAGGCAGGCAGGCATGGTTTTGGAACAGTAGCCAAGAGCTTACATCTGATCCATAAGCAGGAGGGACAGGGGGTGGAGAGAGAGAGAGAGAGAGAGAGAGAGAGAGAGAGAGAGAGAGAGAGAGAGAGAGAGAGAGAGAGAGAGAGAGAGAGAGAGAGAGAGAGAGAGACTTTTTAAAGCCAATCCCAATGACACACCTCGTCAACAAGGTTATACCTCCTAAGCCTTCCCAAACAATTCCAACAACTGGGGACCAAAAATTCAAGTATGTGAATCTATTAGAGCCATTATTATTCAAATTACTTCATCTGTGAAGAGACTCATTGACATTTTTAGAAGCTATTTCATTATTCTAGTCATGATATATTTGCATTGCTCCACCTTTTTCTCTGGAGCCTTCAGTTAAAAGGTGACTGAGAGATTGTGTAGACAGACAAAAGAATTAAGGCAGAGCTTTTAGTGAATGATTTTGGAATATAATTTTTACTTTATTGCATGGATCCTCATGAATTGGACTCTATAAATCCTCAAAGCATATTGTTATATTTCTGTAAAAACAACTGCAATGTATATAAAATTGATGGAGTAATATTTGGGCATTTCTTAGGAACATTCCAAATTTCCCACAAGATTTTGCTCTTAGGAAATCAAACCACTGTGACCATGAGCCATGCTATTGTTACTTTAGCTGACCCAGTTTTTCTGTGGAGACATAGTTTCATCACATGGTAAAAATAGATAGCTCTCCTTGTCAATTAAACACACATTTTAAAAATAAGATTGTAATCTTCAGTGGAAAATATATAGTCAAAATTTGAAAGGTAGGATGTGATGCATTTTTTAAATGAAAATATTCATCGAGACAAGATGACTGTGAAAATCTGGTATAAATGATAGAAGTCTTCAATTCATAAAAAATGTTTACGGAGTTACAATTTGAGCTTTCTTTATTGTTAATTTTTTTTTGGGGGGGGAGGGCTTGGTATGCAACCATTGTTCCTCTAAGCTATCCTTAGTTTTGCTTTGTAGTTAGGACCTTGCTATGTGAGTTTCTGGCTGACCTAAATTCAGCAGGAATAAAAATATGGTTTATTTGGGTTTATAATTTGAGGGCCCAATAGGTTGTTATGGCTGAGAAGGCTTAGTGGCAAATCACATTATACATCTATACAGGAAACTGATAACAAAAAAGAAGTGGAGCTGAGCTATAAATCCTCAAGACCAGTGCTCCCATGGTTGTTGACTTCTTCCTATGATACCTTACCTCTTAAGTGTTACACAGCTTTCCAAATCAGTGCACCAGCTGGGAAGGTGCTAAACAACAAGCCCACTGAAAGATCCTTAACAGTTTTCACACCGTTCAATGTCCAATGTCCGGGATATTTTCTGGGGCTGAAGATAATCTCATAACTGTGAGTCCCATGTAAAATTAAGTCAAACCAAACAAGTCCCTGTATCCACCAATTCAAGTATATGCTAGTAAAAGCTAAAAATGCGGGAGTTAACACTTTGTGAAAAGAATATTCACATAAAATCAAAATATTACCCGAAAATTACTTGTTTTTTTTTTTTTTATAAACAAGAATGTTCCATTTGCAATAAAGAAAATGTGATGGTAAAATCTTATAAGAAGTTTTAAACAAATGGTTATCAGATATGGAAGATTACAGAAATTTGAAGCTTTTTCATGTGATATAGAAAAGTATTTCATCTTCATGTGTTTTCAAATGTTAATTGTAGTGTATGTAAACATGTTTCTGTTTTTATCTCAAGTGTGGGATGTGAAACTGCCTATTGTTTATTCTCTAAAAAAACAACTGCTTCATGCGCGGGGCGATGGGGGGCATGGTCTTTGCCAGTTGAAAAACATCCTGTATGGAGTATGGGAGAATATAAATAGCCCAAATAAAACGATCAGTGGCTTTTGCACTGCTTTGCATCTCTTGGCTGCTTATTGCTCCTCTTTGAGATGTTCCTAGAGAGAAATGTGGTTGAGGACACTTTTTCTGGTTTGCTGGGTTGCATTTTAATGGTTCTACTGGAATCCTGACAATGATGGAAGCACCCCAAAGAACTGAGTGTAAAAAGGTCTACCTCTTTTGTACCTAATAATCTGTTTCTCCTATCTAGGGTAGGTGGGTTGGAAGGGAGGTAGAGGAATTATAGAACCCCAAATAAAATAGTATTAAAAAGATAGAATAATGTATGCACAGAATCCTGAAGAAGTGGGCAATTTTAGAATAAGTGCTGATCTAATGGGATAACCTAATAAGTAGTGTAGCTGGGCCAAACTGTTCTACAGGAAAGTTATGAAGACTATTGTGTACTTGTTGTATGTTAAAAAAAAGTGCTAGAAAAGGGATAAAATCAAACAGGCATTAACTGGTTTGGAGAAAACTAAAAAAGAAATTTTTTTAAAATGAGTATTTTAGATCTGTAGGTATGAGAAAACCATCTGTACCTGAATTCTTGTTTTCTTTCTTTTTTTTTTTAATTTTATTTAACCACTTTACATCCTGATCCCATCTACCTCCCTCCTCTCCTCCCAGTCCCACCCTCAAGCACCCCTCCCCTTACCCCCTCCTTCTCAGAGAAAATGAGGCCCCCAAAGGGTACCAACCTACTCTGACACCTCAAGTTGGACTATGACTAAATGCATTGTCTTCCACTGAGGCCGTATAAGACAGCCCAGCTAGGGGAAAGGGATTGAGAGGCTGGCTACAGAGTCAGAGACAGCCCCTCCTTCCGTTGTTAGGGAATGCGTATGTTGGCCAAGCTGCATATCTGCTACATATAGTGTGGGGATTAGGTCTAGCCCATGTATATTCTTTGGTTGGTAGTTTGGTCTCTATGAGCCACCATGAACCCAGATTAGTTTACTCTGTAGGTCTTCTTGTGGTGTCCCTTTTTTTTTTTTTTTTTTTGTCTTAAATTTATTTATTTATTCACTTTACATCCCTGTGGTAGCCCTTTCCCTCCTCTCCTGCTAGCTCCACCCCCTCCCTTTGTCTCACCCTCCCCTATTCCTCAGAAAGGGGAGCCACCCTAACCACCCTCCCCAGCTAATCAAGTTACATTAGGACTGAGGTTGGTGCTTCAGACTCCACAAGCCCCTCTGGATCTTGGTTAGCTGCCTCTGTTTGTCTTCTGTTGCATTTCTTGTCACCTCTAGGTCCTTTTATTCTTCTCCCCACTTTTCCACTAGGCTCCCTGTGTTTCACACAATGTTTGCCTGTGAGTCTGGGCATCTGTTTTGAACAAGAACTGGACCGAGGTACTCTACATAGATGTAGCTGATGGGCAGCTCAGGCTTCATGTGTGTCTACTAGTAAAGGGAGCTGGGAGGGGGGATGGGAGAGGGGTGCTATTTCTGACATGGACTCTGTTGACTGCTTTTTGATCACTTCTCCCTGGTGCAACTGCCTTGCCACATCACATGAGAAGAGAACAAAATTAGCCCTGTACTTGGATTCTTAACTGAAAATTTTGTGAAAAAATATTGTACTATAAAAACCCAGTTTAAAAGTTTTAATTAAACAAATTCAGCCTTTTGGCAGTAAAGAGTTTCCTTCCCATCTGTGTCTCGGGCTTCAGATGATTAAACTAATAACTAAACAAAATCAAAATGATGCACTCAAATAAAGAAGCAAGGAAACAAGTCAAATTAGAATCTATATACAAAAAAAAAAAAATAGCTTTTGGTGAGGTTACAAATAAAAAACAAAAATTGCTGTAAAATAAATGTAATAGGGAAAAATGATATGAAAAAGACTTTGGCTGATAATTTGATTAAAGGAAATAATAGAGATTGAAGAACCACTCAAAAGGCACCAGGAAAGGTCAGGCTGAGCAATGAGTATAAGATAACCAAAGAGGAGTTCAGGAGGAGTGGTGGCATGATCTCTCCAACGGTAATGGTGCAGACTATGGGGCTGAGCTGTCTGAGAGTGCAGTGTCCAGATTTAAATGTGATTGTAAAGTATATATTAGTAAATTGTCATGTGATGTTTAAGCTCAGTGAAAAACAGGCTCTGGAGGCAGAAGTGGCCCACTCTACTAGTTAGCTATAAGTGTCAATTTCATATCCCCTTGAATTATCTGGGAGAAAAACTATTTTTTGGAAGGATTTCCTACATCAGAATTTCCTTTAGTGAATTGTCTTGTTTTTTAATTAATATAGACGATTTCATCTCAGAACACTTGGTGCTATTTCCTGAGCTAGCTATTATGGATCCATTCGAAAGCTAGGCAACCATGGTAACCATGAACTGCGCTAACCAGTGAATAAATAGTGTTTTTCTATGAATTCTATTTCAAGTTCCTGTCTTGATTTTCTTTAACAATAGACTAGAATCTGTAAGCTGAAATAAACCCTTACCCTAAGTTGCCTTGGCTAAAACATTTTGTTTTTAAATCACTGAAACAAAAATCAAAGTAGAACATCTTTCCATTTCAAACATAATTATGTTTGTCACAAAGTGTCCTTTAAGACTTCTTTTTTCTTTTTTTAATAATATTTTTAATTGTTTACATATACATTCATATTATTACACATATATTAAATAAACTACATAGAGCAGACAGAACCATGAAACAATCAGGAATGATATTGTCTGGGGATGGACTAACCATACCTTAACTCTGTGACAGAAAACAGGAGAACAACCCAATAGTAAAAACATTGCATCTTTGAAAACAGCTCGAAGGTGAACTGTTTCCACAGATTTATGTTTTTTAATCTCATCGTATAAAAATGCTAGTGTGTCAATAGGAAGCTGGAAACTGAGCCATTAAAAGCTAATCAGTGGAGAGGAAGCTCAGCTGGGACATCCACATGACTGCCACAGCTTCTCCATTTGATTTCTAATTTGATTTTGCTTTTGTTTTCTCTGTCGATCAGGCTACTCAGTCAACTCTGCTAGCAGATTCATCTTATTCTTTCTGATGCTTCTTTCTATCACCTACTTGCTATTTACTCTCTTACTCTTATCAATCGAGACCCAAATAAACCATGTTTATTATAGATCATTGTTCACACAGCACAGGGTAAATAATTCCTGCCAGGTGGTATAGGTTGTTGTGCTCTGTTGCTAGAGTGACAGCCGAACCAGGCTCTAGGTGACAGACTCAACCAAAGCCTCGCATCTCAAAGCATAGTGTCTTTTGAGGAAATAATAGGTTGATTATCTCCTTGGGGTATGTGCTGTTGTGTTTCCTTGATGACAGGAGCCCACTGTGTGTATATGGAGATGTCTCCCCACTGGCTGATGGATTAGAGAATACATTAAACACCTGACAGTAATATGGGCTTATGAGATGGGGTTGCAAGCAGCCTGTTATGGCAGTTGTGTGGTCTTTGCTATGGGTAATGAGACTTATACCTGAAGCTCAGCTTTTTGCCTAAGAAGAATGTTCCCATAGAAGGGAGAAATTATAATGAGAAAAAGACATGAAGATGCTGTCTTCTGCATGCTACTCTGACTAGACAGGAAGAGGAAGAAAGGAAGAGACACTGGAGCTGCTGTTTCTTGCAGCTGCCACAACACAGGAGAGATAGAGAAAGAAACAGATTTTTGCTAAAAATTTGTGTTAAATTTGGAACCAGTGTGAAGTAATGATATAGTAAGGAAGGCATAAAAATGTAGAAATGATAAAAATGTACTTCTTAGTTCTACCCTTTAAAATACAAATAAAGGAAAATCCTGTGGCTCAGCATGAAGACAGACAGGGCCTTACAAACTGCTCTGTAAGGAAAACTATGATAATTAAGGAATGCTTTTTTTTTTTAACCTGCTGGAATTGGAGACTTAAAACACAAAATACCAAAGTCCCTCACAGCCTGGTTCATGGAATGTGGGGTTGTGGGGCAAAGGGGCAAATGAGATAAATTCACCTGTCAGCAAGGCAGACAAGCAAATTAACTTTGATATAAGTGCTGCATAATCTAAGATAATGTGACAGAAACAGTCTGTGTTGGACTTGCTTACGAGAGCCATGAGGGACAATTACTAATCATAAGTTGATGCCCCCATAGATATTAGAACCTAGAAGGTAACGGCGGAAGACCAGATGATACAAAGAGAATTGGGCATCTGATAGGTAGGGTTTGATATGCAAATCACTATCCCAGTAGGACTATATTTATAAGAGGGTTAAGAAAGAAATTGATTGATTCATTGGGGCTCTTAGGATTGGTGTGAGGCTGTAATCACTTTGCTGAGTCTCATGATAGGAAAAGCCACTTCCCTACCCTTTCTTTTATACACACCCACTCACACATACATGCACATGCACACCTTCCTGCACACATTCAGTTAAAATTCAATCAAGATCAGAAAAGCAATTTAAGCAAACCCCTAGTGAAATAGAGGGAGGAATTAAGAATCTCCCAACAACGAGAGGCCCAGGGCCAGGTGGTTTTAGCACAGAATTTTACCAGTCTTTCAAAGAAGGTTTATGACCAATACTCTTCAAATTATTTCACAAAGTAGAAACATAAGAAACATTGCCCAATTTGTTTTATGAGGCCACATTTACCCTGATACCCAAACCATATAAAGACCCAACAAAGATGGAGGATTATAGACCAATATTCCTTATGAACATAAATATAAATTAAAGAAACCTAAATGAAATCACCAAATAATGGGCAGACAAGGCCCCAACTAGACATCTTTCACCACCACATGAAACCTCCAGTGACAAGAATGAGTTATATATAATTGAGTTGTTATCCATTTTGAGAACTCCTCAAAAACCCCAAGCAAATCAGTCTATTGTCAAAGTTATCGGTTGCTCCCAGTAAACTGACATCAAGGACCTGTTGCTGATGATAACATATAGATATATCAGTAAATATAAAGATTTTGCTTTATCTGCATTAAAGGGCAGAATGAGGAAGTATGTCTTTTATCATTTCTATGTTGTTTATACCTTCCTTGCTATCTCATTACTTCACACTGCTTCCAAGTTTTACCCAAATCTTCAGCACAAATCTCAATTTAATTCCCCCCCGCCCTCTTGTGTTGTGCCTGCTGCAAGAAACAACAGTTCCAGCTTCTCTTCCTTTCTTCCCTTTTCCTGTCCAGTCAGAGTCAAATGAAGAAGACAGCATCTGCTGTCAGTAAACCTGAAGAAGTTGAGCTGGTGCCTACATAGATCTTTCACCCCTTACTCACTGGTACTCATGATACTGGAAGGTACCCTGCATGCTGCCAGAGGAGAAAAGCAAACACAGACCCATTTGTACATCCTTTGTTCTACAATAGGGACCATCTGTAGCTCTATTTATTGGGATCTGATGCTTTCTTCTGACCTACATAGCACCAGATACACACATGGTACACAAACATAAATGTAAGCAAACCAATCACAAAATTAAGTAAACAGAGGACTTAGGTTTTTTCTTATCTACTTTATAAACTTAAGATTTGGGAAATTTTACTTTTGATAGAGCTTTAATTTTTATTAACATTGTCACCTCCTTTCCCTGCTTAGTACTTTTGACTTGTTTTTATTTCGTGGCAAGATAATGTACTGATTGTTTCTTTAGTTTGCTTAAGTCAATATGCAGATAATATTGAATGAGTGAGTTTGTTGAGAGAGAAAAGAGAACAATTAAGTACAATATAAAATTGCTAAAATAGTTTGAAAGCTCAGGGAACTTTGACTCAAATTTTATTGAAATAGTTTTGTGTAGGACAGCTCTAACAATGGCTCTTTAGGAATGAATGGGTGGGTAAAATGTTCACTCCTCTTGGTATAAACTGGCAGTGTCTCAGTCTTTGTGTTGATCATATTATGTGGCAAATTCTGTTTCTTCTGGTTTAATTATTAACTTCTTCCTTAGGCAGATGATCATCTTCATCTATGGCAGTGGGTTCCCAACCTTCCTAATGCTGGGGTCTTTTAATACAGTTAGTTCCTCAGATTGCTGTGACACCCCCAATCATAAAATTATTTCATTGCTACTTCATACCTGTAATTTTGCTACCATTACGATTTGTAGTATAAGCATCTGATATGCAGGATATCTGGTATGTGGCCAGCAAAGGGGTCATGACCCATAGGTTGAGAGTCACTGATCTATGACTTTAAAAATCTTTATTTAAGCTTTTGACCTATTACTGAGACCTGAATTTTTATTTCAGAACAGTTTTGGTGCATTGCTGTGCTATTTGCTGCCGAGATCAAACTGCTGTAATAAACAGCAGATCTTATCTTTGGTTATATTGTATTCCATTTAAGCTGCTTTGAGAAAAACTATGACTTAGGGGCCTTATAAACACCAGACATTTCTCTTTAATGGTTTGACTAAGAGGAAATATAAAAATTACATTGCTGGCATGCTTGGTGTCTCATCAGGGCCTGCTTCCTAGTTTGTAATCATCTGTCTGCAGCCTAACATGTAGAAAGAGTGAAGGAAATCTCTTTATGCTTGATATGAGGGCACTGGTCTTAATCAGGAGGATTATATCCTCAAGATTTCTTGCCAAATATCACCTTGAGAATATCCTTTAATATGTAAATAGGTGATGCATACATTCATTATATAGCAAATCATCCTGTTTCACACCAAAAACTGTTTACTGAGTAACTAATATACTGGTATGGTACATAGCTTCAAAGTGTCCACCAATACACAGAAGTGGAAGATACATCTGCTATATCTGAGTTCAACTGAACAAAATATTTTTGAAAATATTAAGCATGCCAGAATAAAGAACTAGGAAAGAAATAAGGATATAAACAAGAAGTAAAAGGAAGAGCCATCAATTAATATTTTCATGAGCTAGGATTGAAATCATAAAGATTAAAACTAGAGATGATAAATTTATAATTGGAATCTAGGTAATTTGTTTAATAATTTAATTAAGTAGTTTTTAAAACCCCAGTGCATTGGGGCCTAGAAAGATGACCCAGCAGTTAATAGCATTGCTGAGCTTTAAAAAGATTGAGAGTTTGTTCAGTTCCTAGTACCAACATCATGTGGCCGTCAATAGCCTATAACTCCAGGGCCAACATCATGTGGCCGTCAATAGCCTATAACTCCAGGGCCAACATCATGTGGCCGTCAATAGCCTATAACTCCAGGGCCAACATCATGTGGCCGTCAATAGCCTATAACTCCAGGGCCCGAGGAGCAAGTATTTTCTTCTGGCCATTGCAGGAACATACATACTCGTACACATAACCAGAAATACATACAGATACCCAACTAAATAAATAAGTACTAAAACATAATTCATTGTATTTAATTTTAATTATATATTTATGACTTTCATTAAGTGGTTTTATTATTAATTAATTAAATGATTAATTAATTAATTTTATTTTCATCTCAATCATAGCCCCCTCCCTCCTCTCTACCTGGAACCATTCTTTCTCCCTCCCTCTTCTCCATATCCCCCCTTCCATACCCCCTCAGAAAAGGGGATATCCCCCCCTCTTCATCTACCCATTCCAGAATGTCAAGTCACATCAGGACTAAGCACATCCTCTACTCCTGTGGTCTGGCAAGGCAGCCCCACCAGGGGGAAGAGATTTAAAAGCATACAAGAAAGTCCTTGTCAGAGACAGCCCCCACTCCTCTTACTAGGGGGCCCACATGAAGACCAAGGTGCTTATTGGGTACATATGTATAGAGGGCTTAGGTCCAGTCCATACATGGCCCTTGGTTGGTCTTTCAATCTCCACAACTTCCTTTGCCCAGGTTATTTGGCTCTGTTGGTTACTATTGGAGCTATGGTTCCCTTCGGTCCATCCTTTCTCCCACTGTTCCAGATGGTTCATTGTGCTCTGCCTAATGTTTGCATGTGAGTCTCCACATCTGTTTTGATCTGTTTCTGGGTGGAGCCTCTCAAAGGACAGCTATACTAGGCTCCCTTCTGCAAGCATAGGAGAGTGTCATTAAAAGTGCCAGGGATTCGCTCTCTGGCATGGCGTGGCCAGGCATTAGTTGGACATTTCCTCAATCTCTGCTCTTTCTTTATCCCTGCACATCTTGTACGCAGGTTAAATTTTGGGTCAAAGTTTTTGTAGGTGGACTGGTGTTCCCCTACCTTTACTAGGAGTCCTTCAGTTTATTTCTTCAGAGATCTGACATTCTTGTCATACAGGTCTTTCACTTTCTTTGTTAGAGTTACAACAAAATTCTTTATATTATTCATGGCTATTGTGAAGGGTGCAGTTTCCCTAATTTCTTTATCAGAATGTTTTTCACTTGTATATAGGAGGGCTACTGATTTATTTGAATTAATTTTATATCCATACACTTTGCTGAGGGTGTTTATATGCTGTATAAGTTCCCTGATATAATTTTGGGGGATATATATATATATATATAGATAGATAGATATAGATATAGATATTGTCATATCATTTGTTATTAGTGATATTTTGACTTTTTCTTTTCCAATTTGTATCCCATGATGTCCTTTAGTTGTCTTATTGCTCTAGCTAGAACTTCAAGCACTATACTGAAGAGATACAGAGAGAGTGTGTAACCTTTTCTTGTCTCTGATTTCAGTGGAATTTCTTTAAGCTTCTCTCCATTTAATTTGATTTTGGCTATTGGCTTGCTGTATAGTGCCTTTATTGTGTGTTGGTGTATACCTTGTGTCCTTGATCTCTCCAAGATCTTTAAACATGAAGAGGTGTTGACTTTGGTCAAAAGTCTTTTCAGCATATAATGAGATGATCATGTGGATTTTTTCTTTCAGTTTGTTTATATGGTTGATTACATTGATGAATTTCCATATGTTGAACCATTTCTGCATCCCTGGCATGAAGCCTACTTGATCATGGTAGATGATATATTTGATGTATTCCCGGATTTGGTTTGTGAGTATTTTATTGATTTTTTTTTTCATCAATGTTCATAAGAGAAATTGGCCTGAAAGTCTCTTTCTTTGTTGGACCTTTATGTGGTTTATGTATCAGGGTAATTGTGTCCTCATAAAATGAGTTTGATAATGTTCCTTCTGTTTCTACTTTGTGGAATAGTTTAAGGAGTACTGGTATTATTAGCTCTTTTTTGAATGTCTGGTAGAATTTTGTGCTGAAAAAGACTGGACCTTGTCTTGATTTGATTGGGAGACTTTTAATAACTACTTATCTTTTCTTAGGGGTTATAGGTCTTTTTAAATTGTTTACCTAATCTTGATTTAACATTAGTAGATGGTATCTATAAATAAAACCATCCATTTCATGTAGATTATACAATTTTATTGAGTACAGGCTTTTGAATCACTATGTAATGATTCTTTGGATTTCCTCAGTGTCTATTGTTATGTCTCCCTTTTCATTTCTGACTTTGTTAATTTGGATACTCTGCCTCTGCCTTTTAGTTAGTTTGGTTAAGGGTTTTTCTATTTTGTTGATTTTGTCAAATAAAAAGCTCTTGGTTTTGTTGCTTCTTTGTATTGCTATTTTTGTTTCTACTTTATTGATTTCAGACTTCAGTTTGAAAATTTCCTGCCATCTACTCTACTTGGGTGTGTTTGCTCTTTTTTGTTGTTGTTGTTGTTGTTCAAGAGCTTTCAGGTGTGCTTTTAAATTGCTAGTATGAGATATCTACAGTTTCTTTATAAAGGCTCTTAGTGCTATAAACTTTCCTCTTAGCACTGTTTTCATTGTGTCCCATAAGTTTGGGTATGTTGTGCCTTCATTTTCACTGAATTCTAGAAAGTCTTTAATTTCTTTATTTTTTTTCCCTGACCCAGTGGTTAATGAGTAGAGAGTTGTTCAGTTTCCATGAATTTGTAGGGTTTCTGTTGTTTCTCTTGTTGAAGTCCAGCTTCGATCCATGGTGGACTGATATAATATAAGGTGCTATTTCAGTTATTTGTATTTGTTTGGAGAAGTTTCCGTGAGGTGCTGAGAAGAAGGTATATGCTTTTGTGTTTGGATGGAATGTTATGTAGATATATGTTAGGTCCATTTTACGCATAAAATTAGTTAGTTTCATTATTTTTCTGTATAGTTTCTGTCTCAATGATCTGTCCATTGGTGAGAGAGGTGTGCTGAAGTCTCCCACTATTAATATGTGTGGATCAATATTTGATTAAAGCTTCAGTAATGTATTCTTTTTTTTACAAATATGGGTACCCCTGTATTTGGAGCATATATGTTCAGAATTGAGATGTCGTCTTGGTATAATTCTCCTTTGATGGGTGAGTATGACGTGCCCTTCCCTGTTTCTTTTGATTAAATTTAATTGAAAGTCTATTTTATTTGATATTAGCATACTTCAACTTGCTTTTTGTGTTTCTTTGCCTGGAAAATCATTTTCCAGTCCTTTATTCTGTGGTAATGTGTATCTTTGTTTCTGAGGTATGTTTCCTGTATGCAACAGAATGGTGGATCCTATCCTGTTTTTCAAACCATTCTTTTAGCCTGAGTCTTTTTATTGGTGAATTGAGACCATTAATGTTGAGAGAGATTAATGACCAAAGATCATTAATTTCTGCTACTTGGATGTTGGTGGTGTTGTGTGTGTGTTTTTGTGTAGTTCCCTTCTTTTTATTGTGCTGGTCTGGAATTTATTTCCTGTATTTTCTTGGATGTAGTGATCCTCACTGGGATGGAGTTTTCCTTCTAGTGTTTCCTATAGGCCTGAATTTTCAGATAGATATTGTTTAAATTGGTTTTGTCTTGGAATATCTTGTTTTCTCCATCTAAGGTGATTGAGAACTTTGCTTGGTATAGTACTCTGGGCTGACATCTGTGGTCTCTTAGAGTTTGCAAGACATCTATCCAGGCCCTTCTCCTTTTAGAGTGTCTGCTGAGAAGTCAGGTGTAATTATGATCGGTCTGCCTTTGTATATCACTTGGTCTTTTTCCTTTCCAGGAAATAGCCTTTTTGTTTGTTTGGTAAATTTACTGTTTTGATATTGTGTGGTGGGAGGATTTTCTATCCTAGTCCAATCGTATTGGTGTTCTGTATGCTCCTTGTGTGTTTGTAGGCATCCCTTTCTTTAGGTTGGGAAAATTTTCTTCTATAATTATGTTGAACATACTCTGTGATCCATAGAACTGGAACTCTTCACATTCTTCTATTCCCATTATTCGTAGTTAGGCCTTTTCATAGTAGCGAAGATTTTCTAGACCATTTTTGTTAGGAATTTTTTCGCATTAACATACTTTTGAATGATGTATCAATTTCTTTTATCTTCTATCTCTGATGTTCTCTCTTCCATCTCTTGGATTCTGTTGGAGATAATTGTGTCTGTTATTGTTCTATTCCCTAGGTTTTCTATCTCCAGGATTTCTTCAGATTGTGCTTTCATTATTGCTTCTACTTCTATTTTCAGATCTTGGACATCTTTACTCATTTCCTTCACTTGTTTAATTATGTTTTATTGAATTTCTTTAAAGGATTGAGTATTTCTTCTTTACAGGCCTCTATCATCTTCATGAGACCAGAATTAAGGTCATTTTCTTGTTCCTTGGCTGGGTTGATATATCCTTGGCTTACTGTAGAATGATGCTTGGGTTCTGATTATTGAAGTATTGCCCGTGCTCTTGTTATTTTTGTTCTTGCACTGGCCTGGTTGTCTCTGGTATTGGCTGGTAGTCTCTGGTATTGGCTGGTAGTCCCTGGGAGCTTCCTGCTTCTGAGAATGCATGTAGGTGTGTGATCCAGTAGACGGAGGGTACGGGGCGGGGGGCGGGCAAGCATAGCTTAGCTCTGTTGTGTTTGCCCAGCAGACTGGTAGTCCCTGGGGGTCTGTAGCCTCTATCTTCTCCAGGTGGCTGCAGAGGGCCTCCAGGGATGGGGTGCTAGACTTGGAGTGGAGTATGCTGGGGATGGGCAGGGCTCTCTGCTGCTAGGTTTGCTGGGAGGATAGGACAGGCTGGGAATTATAGTACACTGGTTCTTGCTTGGTGGTCCCTGGTGGCCACCAAAGGCATCCAGAGTTCAGGGTTCAGGAGGCCCACTGGCCTCTGGGATTGCAGATAAGGTTAAGGTCTGATAGATCTTCATCTATGTGACCTGGGTGTAGCTTACACTGCTGTGTTTGTCTAGTGGCTTAATGGATGCAAGAGGCTGGCTTGGTAGGAATCTCATTTGTCTTCCCCAGGTGGCTGGTGAGGGTCTCCAGGGCAGGGATGGAGCATTGAACCCCTGAATGGGGTGCACATGAGATGGGCTCATTAAGTAGATTTGTAATAGTACACATTTATCTGTACAGGTGAGATTAGGGTAAGACATATTCAGGAAGGGAGTGATTACATATGACAGGGAAAAAGCACCTTGAAATTATAGCTTTAAAGAGATTAATATTAATTTTAACAATCCCAGTAAGTTCAAATTTTATTTCTGTGCTCTAAATGTATTTCAAAGGCCACCAGGAAAACTCACTGATGGCCCCTTTTTACCAGGTCACTTGCCATTTGCTTTGATGATTAGGCTTATTTTACTGTGTTGCTGCTACTTGTTTACACTTTGGGTTAGACCCCTTTCTTCAAATTCTATTGCAATATTATTGGCACTGCTACACACAATTCAGTGCTGCCAGCAGTCTAGGCAGTCTTTTCAAAGGCCTCTTTTTGGGTGAAACCCGGATTTATTTTTCATTATACTATGAGGATTTCATCTATCAGAACACTGTATTTGCTGTATTTCCATCTTCCTTTTCAAGGCTTCCTCTCTCCCCTCAAAGTTTCCCTCTAGAGTTTATGTCTTTTCTTTCTCCATTTATCACCTGAGTCTAATTAGTGTTGGCATTATTTTCATGCATTTAAGCATTGACCTACTAGGATTTGGGTATTATCACTGAAATAAATAATACTTAAAACTGGTTTTTCCTGGATCAGCAGACACTGACTGCCTGTGGTTTTTCATGTATGTCTGAGACCCTGTGAAACTTCTCTATCCATGTTGGCATGTTCATAATTTGGTCTTTGTAGGTCCTAAACTCCACTGAAAATAATCATAGTGAGTGACTATGAAGCTAAGTTTGAGCTTACTAAGGAAAGATTTTACTTTGAATTTAAGCACATGTGTTAGGTGTAGGTGGGAAAAAAAAAACAAAATAAAAAGATAATTGTCATGCCTTTAAGCTTCCATGGGCACTTGAAGGCAGGACCATGATTAGTTGCTTTTATTTATAATAGTCACTTAGAATTTAAACAATGTAGTATAAATTCTTGCAACAATTATCTTTAAACTCATTAAATCTGAAATTAAGTATATTTTTATTATCAAAGTAAAATAAATATATACAGTATAGTAGATTTATGCATGCCCCAGAGAACTATTTAGTCATTGTTACATGAATATAACTTCATGGCTAGCTATTGCTGTAGCATTCTAAGTGTTCTCTATGAAGACCTCTTTTATCCCTTATACCAAAGCCAGGAATACTTTTTAAAGCTATGTTAGATCTTACTCTGCCCCATCTGAAAACCCTCTGTTGGTTCTCCAATTGTTAGAGGACAAAACCCCAAGTCCTTACACAAGAGTTGTTCAACGCTCCGTAAACCCTGATGACTCATGTCGGCAAGCACCTGTCATGCTTCTTGCAAGTTCATTTTTCTCATGGTTACCTCCTTATTCTTCATGAAGCATGGTAAACTTTCCCTCATCTCAAGAACTTGAAAATTCCCAGAATCCTTTTTCTGAGACCTTTAAAAGCATAATATCTTTTTTAAAAAAGCATAATTACTTTATTTCAGCCAAGCCCATAATCCCCAGCTGTCTTATGTCTGTCATTTTATTTACTTTTTAAAATTTTTATTTTCCAGATTGTTATGTTATATTCTCAGTAGTTCACCCCGGTTTCATCTTTGGAGTCTCCATCAGGGCAGGGTATAGTAGAATCTGTTGGTGCCTGTAAAAGTTAGTTTTTATGAACTTAACACAAGCTAGAGACACCTTGGAAGAGGGAGCCAAAGTAAGGATTTTCTTCTGTCAGATGGGCCAGTGGGGAGGTCAATCAGGGCCTTTCTTCATTAACGATTGGTGGTAGAGATCTCACCTTGCTGTGGGCAGCCTTGTTAGGCTTCAAACCTGGGACAAACAGCTGAGGTGCCTAGTTAACATTATTAACATAGCCTGTAGCTTTTAGGAACAACATTTGTTATATAAATAAGGTATATTTGACAAAAAATACACGTGTGATTTTTTAAAATACTAAACCCAACAGAGATAAATGTACAAAATTATAATCTTATAAAAGCTACTAATTTATTGTAAATTGTTAAATATAATTAAGACATGCAAGTTAATAGTCACTATAAATCATCAAATTCTTCAGAACTATACATGTTGTCATGCTAAGTACCATTACAATTAATTACACTCAGAAGAAGAAATAGAATAGACAGCAGAAATGGTTGAAGAGAGGGAACAAGGTAGGAGAGAGAGTGCAGAGATAAAGTAAGGTGGAATCCAGACCTGGGGAAAGAGCAGGGGCTGGAAGACAGAGGGCCTGCAGTGAGAAGAGAAACTGTGGGCAGAGGCATCTCTGTGACAAGCTGGAGACACAGGGCAAGATAGACTTCTAGTAAGATATGGGGGTGACTCTAGCTGAGATTCCTAGTAGCAGGGATCATGGCAATTGAAGAGGACACTTTCTGACTAGATAGGACTCCAACCCACCTACAAAAACATTGACCCCAAATTTATCCTGCTTACAAGATGTGCAGAGATAAAGACACAGCAGATAGAACAGAGAGTGAGGGAATGGCTAACCAATGCCTGACCCAACCCAAGACCCATGGTACTACTTTTAAATTTTTAAATTTATTATAATTTATTCACATTACATCTGGATTGTTATCCCTTTACTATTATCTTCCCATTCCCACCCTCCCTCCCTTTTCCACCCTACTCCCCTCCCCTAGACTTCTGACAGAAGGGGACCTCCTCTCCTATGATATGAGCACAGCCTATCAGGTCTCATCCAGATGGCCTGCTTCCTTCCTCAGTGTGCCTACCAGGCCTCCCCATCCAGAGGAAGTGATCAAATTGGGTGGAGAGTGGCAGCAACAGAGTTTGTATCAGAGGCAGTCACTGCTTTCTCCACAACCATAGAGAATGAGCTGTCCATTGCCTATATCCAAACAGAGAGTCTAGGTTTACTGCATATGTTGTCCTTCATTGGTGCAAGAGTTTGTGCAGGCTCCTCTGGGTCTAGATCTGCTGGCCTTAATGGTCTCCTTGTGGGGCTCCTGAACCCTCTGGGCCCTTCCATCCTCCCATTCTTCCATACCACTCTCAGAGCTCCACCCAGAGAGAGTCCAGCAGCATGCCCCAGCATCTATGCTTATCCTCCACCATCTGTCCTCAGCCTACCAGGGTTCATCAGGTCTCTTCCCTCCCCCACACAGAGAATTAGCTGTCCATCTGCTATGTCTGAACAAGGGATGTAGATTCTCTGCTTGCAATGTCCTAGGTTGGTGCATCAATTTGTACAGGTCCCCCTGGGTCCAGATCTGCCAGGCTTGATGGTCTCCTTGTGGAGGTCCTGACCTTTCCTTCTGGTTTCTTCCATCCCCCAACTCTTCCATACTCTGCTATACTTGCAGACTGGAGCCTAGCACAGCTGTCTTCTGAGAGGCTACATCCAGAAGATCCAAACAGATGCTGAGAACTCACAGTCAAACACTCGGTGAAGCATAAGGAGTCTTGTAGAAAAGTGGCTGGGGGCGTGGGGTGGGGAAGGATAGAAGAACCTGGAGGTGCCCGGAGCTCCACAAGAAGGCCAATAGAGCCAACTAGGGCCCAGAGGGGCTTGCGGAGACTGAAGCACCAACAAAGAACCATGCGTAGACTGCACCTAGGCCCCCTTCACAGATGTAGCAGATGGACAGCTCAGACTTCATGTGGGTCCCTTAGGAAGGGGAATGGGGCTGTCTCTGACATGCACTCAGTTGCCAGCTTTCTTATCACTTCCCCCTGGTGAGGCTGCCTCACCAGGCCACAGGGGAAGAGAATGTGCTCAGTTGAGCTGGATTGGGCAGGTGGGGCTCCTGTTTTCTGAAGAATAGGGGAGAACGAGAGAGAATAGGTCGGGAAGTTGTGACTGAGAGGAGAGGAGGGAGGGAGCTATGATCTGGATGTAAAGTGAATAAATAAATGCACTAATTTAAAAAGAGAATAAGCTTTATGTAGTAGCTTCTTGTATATGTTTTCAAAGTTAAGCCAAAATAAGTTAACTAGAAAGAAGAAGTTTGTTTAGTTTAAATATACTTAATACATAGATGGCCCTTAAACTCTTCAGAGATCTGTTGAATATGACACTTAAAATGTTTAATAATAATAATAACAACAACAACAACAATAATAAGTTTCCCATGATAGAAATGCCAGTTCCTGGAAGTTTCCCTAATCTCCGAAGAAGATGACGAGCATATAAGAGCTCTATCTGGATCTTGTTTAAATATGCCAAAGCTGGCTACTGGGCTTCACCTGCTGCCAGGACCCTGTACAAACTTGGACTAGCAGGATACTTGTGGGTTGATTGCTCCACTTTTCCTAGACAAGGTGGACCAGTCCTGGCAAATTCCTCCTCCACAGAGAACTGTTGCATCTCCTGAGCCTGGCTGCTGCAGACTTATGGTACTCTGGGACCTTTGCCCCCACTGACCATGGAGGAATCTGGGGCAACTGTCCCTGAAGCTGGTAAATCTTGTCATTTTTAATAGACTGAGGATCTGCTTTCTCTGTACTTCCTGCTTATTCTGGTGAAATTTATCCTTGTCAGATCTCTAATGGTGTTGATAACTAGGCTAATGATAAATAGGTGCGTTTAACAGCAGAAACTAAGTTCCAACTGCCTTCTCAGTGTCTCATACGTAAAAGTCAAGCCTTAGGCTTCACATTCCTAGAGCTACCACTAGGTCTACACAGTTGATACCTTGCTACCAGACTCTAAAAGGAGATAAGCTAAAAGACAGGTTTCAAAGTAACTTTTTACTGTCTCTTTATTTAAAGTAATGTGCTTTATAGGGACTGCTGCTGTCAGTAATCAATCACCTCTGTTTTATGGTAAATAATTGGATTTAAAAGTGATTTAAGACACTTAAAAAATGAGAAATGCTTCAGATTTCTTTTTCTTGCTAGCTATGATATTGTTATATTAAGACTTCAAAATTTAACAATCAATAGAGTTCTGATAAGTTATTAATCTAGCACTGGTAAAGTACTGACACTCTTATCACAGTCACATGCTCATGATTTTAATTTTTTGGTTGTTTTCTTTAGTATAGACTTAAACGTTGCTTCTCATTGTGTGAAAAGATCTGTCTTATCTATACAATCCTAGTCTTCTGGATAGAAGAAAGCGTGTTAATGCCTTTAACCAAAATATTTTTGGGTTCACAAAGTTTTACTATGACTTAAAAGTCGAGTGTACTGTTTTTTCTAAAATGTGTATTTCAGTACAGATTAAAGTGTTTACCCTAATGTATAGAAAACTTATCTATTTTTGTAAACTTAAAAAAATCCTTGTAAGCTTCAGGGACTCAACTTAAATCTACCTCTTACAAGTCAAATGGACTCCAGATGAGTACCCCCTCCTGGGGGTGAGACCTCTTCTCTTTTACGATGGGTATTAAAGTTACAAACGTACACCTAAAAACAATTTCCCTTAAACGTTACCTTAGCTTTACCTTCTGTCCCTAATACATATCTCTTCCAGCAGATTTCCAGTCAATTTAAGACTGTAAACTGTTCCAACAGCTGCCTGTACATCCCTATCCCCAGATAGTTCTGCAGAGTCTGGACAGCAAGTGCAACAACCTTCTCTTCCTGGACTTAACCACATTCCAGATTTTTGGGGTAACAAAAAATGATACCTCAATGTCAGCAGAATAAAAAGAGAGGTCATAGATAATTATGTTGTCGCTTATCATTCATTTATTATCAACAAATATGCTAAGATGTTAAGTTTCAAACTCAGGACAAGTGGTTGAGGTGCCTAATTAGCATATCAAATTGGACCTGGCCTCCAGATTCTCCCAGAATCCTTCAGTCCATATCTGTTACAGTGTATGGCTGGCATATGCTGCCCTTTACCCTGAACTCTCTAGCCCAAGGGCTGGGGTGCTCTTCCTGTAGAGGCTCTTCCCTATATAATCTAGACGTTTTGTTCACCCACCTTTTCTGTATACCTTTTACCTTGTGGCTGCTGCACCTTGTCCTCCTCTTTTCCCTCCTACTTCTCCTCCCCCTCTCCCCACGTGGTTTCAGGGTCATAATCACTCTGGACTCTCTCAAATATGTCTGCATCTGTCTATGATCTTCCACATAGCTACAGGAAGCTTCCTCCTCCACCATACCTAGGAGGAGTCATATGCTCCCTTTCCTCTCCTTTCTTTTCCTTTCCTTTCCTTTTTCTTTCTTCCTTCCTTCCTTTCTTTTCCTCTCTCTCCCTCTGTCTCTGTCTCTGTCTCTCTCTCTCTCCCACTACAGGTGGTGATCTCAGTGATCATCAGTCCTTTTATTTTGATTTATGTATTTATCACCTGAATTATATTACTGACCTTTTCTTTCTCAATAAGAATGTTTGGCTACAATATTTTCCAAGTCTTTATAACCTCAGAGTGCCTTCTGCTCCTTTCATGTTGGAACAATAAATTGGTTGATGTGGAATTTCCAAGTCACAAACTTTTTCCAGTAAAGTGCTGTGTGGATATTCTTTGTTGTCTTTTGGCTTCAACTTATGTAGAAAGAGAAGGCTGGGGACAGCCCAAATGTAGATCTTTCAGAAGTCATTTTGTCTCCCGACTTGGGTACTAATATTTCATCTAATAGCTTTCTCTTTTTTTCTTGGCTCATGAGGTTAGTTCTTTTTATTCACAGACTTGAGTAATATTTTTTAATATATGATTGTTGCTTAGTCTATTACTTAGATTTCTTGTTAAGCAGGGTTATATTTCTCAGACTTAGTGAAACTCATCTCCCCTCTATAATATCTTTCCTTTTATAATTTTATTTTCATGTGAAGAAAACATGTGACTTAGATGCCTTCTTTTCTTTGCATGCTGGGAATTGAACATCGGGGCTTGAAGTACACTAGCCTAGCATGTTACCACTGCTCTATCCACTCAGCTCTCTTTCTGCATTTAACTTTTGAGACAAAGTTTCAATAACTTACTCAGGATGTCCTTGAACTCAGTCAGCAGCTCATGCCTTGGACTTGCCACTTTTATGCTTCAGCCTCCTTTGTAGCTACAATTATTAACATATACCACTGGGTTCAGCGTGATTTGTTCTAAGCATCTTTTGCTTTTACATTGTCTTTATGAAGACATTTATTTAGTTCTTAATTTATAAAATTCACTTTGATCATTTGTCCAGCTACACTTTGATAATTTGTCTAAATTAACTTTTAGATGGTATATCATACATAAAGGACTCTAACAGTACCAAACAGGGCACCAGCAGTTCTGCCCCTGCCCTTTTGCTAAACCCTAGACTTCCTTATTTGGCCACTTCCTCATTCCTAAAGCTGACCATCAAATGTCCAGCCATCAAAATTCATTATTTGGCTACATGGACAATCAGGACTAACCTAGCATGGACTCCTCTTTTTTTCCTCCTTAAAAAACACTCCTGTGAGCTGCCAGCTGCAAGCATCCAGTTGCTGTCTCTGCCCTATTCAGATTCAGCCATCCTATCTATCTTGCTTTATAAAGGGTCTCTTTGCTGAAAATTGGTATATTGTTGGGGATTGCACTTAATCTGGGGTCAAGAGGGGAGCACCCCATGGTGCATGAGTCTCATCTTTTTAATAAATTCCATTGGGCTAACTAGAAATATTTTTAAAATATGTATATTTTACAGGATACTAAAAATTTTGAAAATAAATCTTTCTTTCTCAATCTAAGCCTGAAATTAGATACCCTCGCCAAATCATTTTCTTAGAAGGCTTTCCTTTTGTACATTTTCATCTACCTATCTATCATCTGTGTGTGTGTGTGTGTGTGTGTGTGTGTGTGTGTGTGTGTGTGTGTGTGTTTGTTTGTATATGTGAGCCTCAATAAATTTGTAGAAATCAGAAGACAGTTTGTGGGGAATCCTTTCTCTCCTTCCACTATTTAGATTAATGGATCCAAATTAAGGCTTCAGGCTTAGTGGCAGGCCCAAAGACTTGAGCTCTCAGCAGTTTTTATTAGTAGTATTTAAAATACTATTTAATTTTTGAACGTTTAACAAAATACTTCAGTATTTTCACTAATTCATTGAGACTCTCTTACAACACATTTTTATATTATTAACTCTCTCTTCTTCTCTTCCAAGTCTTCTCAGATCCATCCCCTCCCCTATGTTCTACTTCCTCCCTTCTCTCCTTCCTTTTATTTTGTTGTTTTAAGAACAGAATATCTTGAAGCAACCATCCTGGCCTTTTGGCTCTTTATTTCTTTTGGGATATTCCCTGAGCCATAGGCATAGCTGTTGTATTGTAAATGTATTAAATGGGGACAATAACACTATTATTACTATTATATTCAGTGATGTTTTCAGAACTTCAAGCCTGTCCTTACAGGCTCAGGACTGATGTATATCATGGCTGTTTCTAAGTGTTACTATGCTGAAATGTGAATTTTTAAAAAATTTCTGTGGATTTATATATTCTGATTTATTTTTGTTTCTTTTCAAGAGGAGAGCTTTTAATGTGTTTACTTTTGTTGTAACTATTGCTTTTTTCCAATCCTTTTTTAAAAATCTTGCTGCTTTTAAAAATAGAAGGAATATAAAGTTTGGTAGGGTGGGAGGTAGAGAGAACTCAGAGTAGTTGGGGGAGGGGAAACCTGATGAAAGTATGAAAATAAAAACCGCTTCTTTATTCTTTGTATGTGTTGAACTTCTTAACAACATTATACTTTGAAATGATTTTGCACTGGTGAGATGTATCATAATGTTTTGAGACTATAATAGATCTGGACATGGCATTGCATACCTACAATCTCATTTTTCAGATGAGGAGGAAAATCACTGGAGAATCCTGAGCACCATACACCTCACACAAACACTCTTTCTTTCCTTCCCACAAAAGACAGAAAAAGAATACACCCAAATATAGATTTGTCTTGATTACATTTCTCTATCCTTTCGCTTTTGTAAATTGTAACAAAGGAATTGTCTCTAATTCTTCTCTCCCTCTGACTTTTTTCCTTGCTCTTCCTCATTCCCCTTGAAAATTTTTTATTAAATATTGTTACATATGCATTTATATTATTACACACATATGCATCACCCTCCAACTCTTTACTTGACAAGATTTCTGTCTTAATTCTAAGGAACCTAGCAGAGCTCCCTTAGGCATCTTTCTGCTTACAGGCCTGCTAGGGTCATTCCATAGAGCCCTAGGGAATTGTTTTATCTGTGGTTTCAAGAGATGTGTCTGTTTATCATCTTTGTTTCTTATATTTTATTTTTGTCATCCCCTCCAGATCATGCTCTTTGATCATTCTAATACCACATATTCACACCAGTTATTTACTTTTTCTGCATTTCTATTTCACCTTCTTCATTGTATATATTTAAATTATTAATTTTAATGTTAATTGTTTGTCTTTTTACAAAAAAAAATGCAGGCCTAATCTTGCCAAGAGCTTTATCACAGGGCTGTCTACAATTGTTGAACACTATGTTTGCTAATCGTCTCACTCCAGTTCATCTTACTGGAATGTGTCTACGGCATAGAAAAAGGAAAACATTCTGTCAGCATTCCTGAAACGTTTTGTACATTATTGGACCTATGGCACACATACAGGAGAAAGGCACTATCTCAAATGCCATCCTCTCCACAAAGAGTGGAAGCTGATTAAGTCTTCCTACTAACATCAACACCTTGCTTTCTCATTCTATCTCTGTTTCAGTAGTTAAGTCATCTCTGGGGCTTAGAAACTGGCATACAAGTATTTTTCCCTCTCCTTTTAACTCCTTGCATGCTGAAATATGCTTGTCCTTCTTGGCTGTCGTGGATTAGTGGTAAAAAAATGTGAATTGAGCAAAGACGTAGTTTTTTTAAACACGGAGTGGCACACTCCAACTAAGTAATACTACTATGCCTTATCTATATGTTATTCCAGTTTATGAATATATTGTTAAGAAAAATCCAGGATTAACATGGTTCCCCTGGGATTAAACCTGACAGTCATGCTGGCCTGGCTTTTCATGGGTTTTGGGGATCTGAACTCCAATCTTCATTCTTCTCCACAAGCTCTTTACTCACTATGCTATCTCCCAACCTATTTCTGGTTTGTTCTACTTAGGGGCTGTAGTGTAGGACTAGGGTGAATTTCTCAGCCCATCTTTCCTTATTGATGAGTTTGGTGTTCAAAATTTGGCAAATAATTATATGTGCTAGGAGAATATTTGTTGCAGTAGTTTGTCTCCGCTTCATTCCTGGGACATAGCTGTGTAGACAGGGGTCAAGAAACTCTTGTATGCTAATATTTGATTGTGATTCTTCACACATGGCTTCTAAATATGCAATAATTTCCTGAATAATAGAACTGCTTTCTAGTCTAAACACATGAATCTTGATTGGCTTCTAAAAATAATTTGTCATGAGAAAGATCACATCAAGTTACCTCTGTAGAAGTCACAGTAGCTAAAAGTGGAATTAAAGACTGATCATGCCTACCTAAAGAAATCTTCATCAAAATATCTGCACTGTGAAATCGAGGGAGCATCAGTGAGGATGAGTGAAGATAGTGGTGCATACTTGAGACTCTTGTAGAATGTGCACCCTGTCACCTGACTCTTTATCCTTTATTATAAAGATTTTTAATCATCATGTAAATGTAATTAGTGGATTTTTTCATTATGTAAACTGTTCAAGCAAATTTAGTGTTCCTAAGAAGGCATAGTGGAAGCCGAGAATTTAAGCTGACAGAAGTGAACTCTTTAGAATTTGTAAGTGACATAAAACTTACATAAAGACATCAAAACTTCTTTATATAGGTGATGTCAGAATTGAACTCATATGTAATTTGGGCCCATAATAGAATTAGAATAGCATTGTTCTGTTTTGCTTGTGCTTTATTGAGATAGTGTTCCACCATGAATCCATGCTGGCTTTGAACTAAGTTCTCCTGCTTCTACCTTCCAAGTGATGAGATTAGCTGTGTGCTTTCAGCTCCTGCTTTTCTTTCCTCCCTCCCTCCCTCCCTCCCTCCCTCCCTCCTTCTTGTCTCTTTTCATTACTGTTGAAATAGGCTCTTACTTTGTAGCACAACCTGGCCTGAAGGCCTAGAACTATGTAGACCAGGCTGGGCTCGAACTCACAGTGATCTGTCTGGCTCTTTGTCTTGAGTGCTGGGATTAAAGGAATGTGCCACAATACCCAGCATCCAGATTTTATTTCATATTAATTACTGAAAACTGTTTTGTTGCCTTCATTTCTAGAATGTAGCTCAGGGAATACATACCAGTGTTTATATCATCCTGAGCTTTGTCTTTCATGATATTACTATTGTGGAATATATGATTAATTCTAGCAATAAAACAATTTTTATTCTATGGTTTATATTTATAGTGCAGTATCCTTTAATTTGTTAGTGTCAAAAGTGGATTGAGCTAATACAGAAGAGAGTAATCTAGCAAATATGTGTTTTACTTTACTGTCTTTATGCATATGTTAACAGTAAAATTATTTTATCTCAGATTATGTGCTGAGGAAGTTTGGTAAAGATGGCATATAACTACAAGATATAAAATAGTTTCTGCTTGTGACTTCTATTTTTAGTTCTGGACAGAATCTTACATTTGACTCTGCCATTTGTAATGCATAGATATTAACTTGAGCAGAGGGATCATGTTATAATTTCAGAACAGCCAAACTTTTTTTTTTAATTTTATTTTTTTATTTTTTATTAATTTATTCTTGTTACATCTCAATGTTTATCCCATCCCTTGTATCCTCCCATTCCTTCCCCCACCCATTTTCCCATTATTCCCCTCCCCTTTGACTGTTCCTGGGGGGGATTACCTCCCCCTGTATATTCTCATAGGGTATCAAGTCTCTTCTTGGCTACCTGCTGTCTTTCCTCTGAGTGCCACCAGGTCTCCCCCTCCAGGGGACATGGTCAAATGTGAGGCATCATATTACATGAGAAACTCATATCACACTCTCCACTCAACTGTGGAGAATATTTTGACCATTGGCTATATGTGGGAAGGGGTTTAAAGTTTACCTCCTGTATTGTCCTTGGCTGGTGCCTTAGTTTGAGCGGGACCCCTGGGCCCAAATCTGCCTATCATATTGTTCTACTTGTAGATTTCTAGGACCCTCTGTATCCTTTTATTTTGCTATTCTCCCATGCGTCTCTCATTTAGAGTCCCAATAGGATGCCTTTCCCTCTGTCCCAGTTTCCTGGTAAGTGAAGGCTTTCGTGGGACATGCCCCTTGGGCTAGTATGCAGATATAAGTGAGTATATACCATTTGATTCTTTCTGCTTCTGGGTTAACTCACTCATTATGATCATTTCTAGCTCAATCCATTTATCCACAAATTTCGGGAATTCCTTGTTTTTAATAGCTGAGTAGTATTCCATAGTGTATATGTACCACAGTTTCTTTATCCACTCTTCTATTGAGGGACACTTAGACTGTTTCCATGTTCTGGCTATTATGAATAAGGCTGCTATGAACATGGTTGAGCAAATTTTCTTGTTGTGTGCTAGAGCATCTTCTGGGTATATTCCAAGGAGTGGAATAGCTGGGTCTTGAGGAAGCCCTATTCCCATTTTTCTGAGATAGCACCAGATAGATTTCCAAAGTGGCTGTACTAGTTTGCATTCCCACCAGCAATGAAGGAGTGTTCCTCTCTCCCCACATCCTCGCCAGCATGTGGTGTCACTTGAGTTTTTGATCTTAGCCATTCTGATGGGTGTAAGATGGAATCTCAGAGTTGTTTTGATTTGCATTTCCCTGATGACTAAGGAGGTTGAGCATTTCTTTAAGTGTTTCTCAGCCATTTGATATTCCTCTGTTGAGAATTCTCTGTTTAGTTCCAAGCCCCATTTCTCTATTGGGTTATTCGGTTTGGTGGTGTTTAATTTCTTGAGTTCTTTATATATTTTGGATATTAGACCTTTGTCAGATGTAGGGTTGGTGAAGATTTTTTCCCAGTCTGTAGGCTGTCGCTTTCAGAACAGCCAAACTTTTATGTGGTGTTTTTTTTTTTTTTTTATAGCTTTTTGAGACAAAGTTTCACTATGTAGTCCTACTTAACCTGGAATTGATTGTATAGACTGAGTTGGATTTGAACTTGTGACAATTCTCCTACATCTCCTCCCCAGTACTGGGAATATAGGCATGTGGCCCACATATCTGACCTTCATGTAGTTTTTAAGTACCCCATAGAAAGAACTATTTATTTGCTGTTTACCTGATTGAATTTAGACTCTTGAACATTTTCTTACCTGGTAAAAATGTTTAGACTACAGAGAAGTGTGACAAAAATAAACTGTGATATATTCCAGCAAATATAGAGACAGTCAATAAGTTAAAAACTATTGTCTGATCCTAGACAGATTTTAACTAATGTCTGTAGTTTTGATATTACAAACGGAAAAACCTGGGAAGAGCTGGTTTAAAACCAGGCTGCATCTTTACTAGTGAATATCCACCAGCTTTCATAGTCATGTGCAAGCAAATATAAGTAGGAGGATGGCTTGCACAATGATCACATACCGTAGTTCTCACAGGGAAAGGACAAAGGGACCACATGGTATGTGTATTATAAGGTAACCTGTTCCACTCTTTTAAGTTGGTATTACTGCTTTTGACAGAGCTACAGGAAATAAAAAGGCTATTGGAATGCAGTGCAGGAAAACGTATTCCCACAAGGATTTGTAAAATGAAAGCTGGAATCCCTGAGTGGAAACAGATTTATGAAAAAATCAGCCCTCTTTCTCTATAACAAATTCCATTAAAAGAGAAAAATATATTTTATATATTTGATGACATTTATTGTAGTAAGTTTTCAAACGTCAAGTTAAAGAATTGATACAGAAACTGTAATGCTATACATTGAACTCAATGTAAAAAACAACATGCAAGGCACCATAACGAGTTGATGCCTGAGATTCAGCTGTTGCATTAGCATTCAACTTGATCTCATTATACACAGATTTGCTGTTGCTACTACTGTTATTATTTTCACATTATTCATTGTGATCATTTTAATGGGGCAAACCTTACTGTCATTTTAGTAACCTCACAAAGTTCACTGTAGTGCAATGATTTGAAATAGTTGCCATTTTAAGTCCTACAGGCCAGCATGTCAGACACAACACAGCAAGAAACACTAATCTCTGCTCTGGGTGTGATATCTCGTGAAATGAGGGAGCCCAAAGTGGCTATAGTTACATTTGAACTTTAGCTAATATGTCTTAAGAACTTAGTACTGGCTTGAACATCTGGTGTTGTGCATTTAGAGGCTCAGGCATAGAATTTCTGTATTAGCCATCTGCTGAGTTTCTTGGATTAGTTCATGTATTTACTAGGTCTCTTGCTCTTTTATAGGACCTATCCATTATCCATATTTTATTTCCTGCAAGTTGGGTGGACACTCAAAGTAGATGCAGAAGCAGAGTCTGCAATGCCTACAAATCAAGCCTGGAAATAGCATAATGCTAAAAGTTAAAATCTTTCAGAGTCCTCAATTAAAAGGAAGGGGTGTTGTGTGCTGGAACATCTTCTGGGTATATTCCAAGAAGTGGAATAGCTGGGTGTAGGCTCTGTTTCTTAACAATTAAACTTTATTATACAACCCAACTAGCTTACACAAGAGGAAAAAAAGGTTAAAGGGAAAAAAGAGTGAACCTTCCAGTATCCATTCCGCGGGACAGGTCCCTAGCTGTCTCTGGCCTGTGTGCTGGTCCAGCCTGTTCACTGATCCACATGCTCTCAAGCCCAGTTTGAACCTACTGCTGCTCTCTCCTCTGCACCTGCCTGTGTCTTGTGCAAAGGGTGGTCTCCCTCTCCCAATGAGGGTCAATTAGAATAACAATAGTCCAGGTAGAGTCCCCAGGTCTGCAGGAATTCCAGCCCCAGGATGGCTCTACCCAGTCTATCTCAAGGTTAATCTAAGCAAGTATCCATGGTGTGTCCAAGGGTAAAGCCTGCCAAGATTGCTTTCACCTGTGACAAAGCTTACAGTCTTTCCCACAGCTGGGGCTCGAGGAAGCCTTATTCCCAGTTTTCTGAGATAGTGGCAGAAAGATTTCCAAAGTGGTTATACTAGTTTGCATTCCCACCAGCAATGAAGGACTGTTCCTCTCTCTCCACATCCTCACCAACATGTGGTGTCACTTGAGTTTTTGATCTTAGCCATTCTGATCGGTATAAGATGGAATCTCAGAGTTGTTTTGATTTGCATTCATTTCCCTGATGATTAAGGACTTTGAGCATTCTTTAAGTGTTTCTCAGCCATTCAATATTCCTCTGTTGAGAATTCTCTGTTTAGTTCTAAGGGCCATTTCTCAATTGGGTTATTTGGTTTGATGGCGTTTAATTTCTTGAGTTCTTTATATATTTTGGATATTAGGCCTTTGTTAGATGTAGGATTGGTGAAGATCTTTTCCCAGTCTGTAGGCTGTCACTTTGTTCTCTTGACAGTGTCTCCTGCCTTACAGAAGCTTGTCAGCCTCATGAGGTCCCATTTATTAATTGTTGACCTTAAGGCCTGGGCTGTTGGTGTTCTGTTCAGAAAGTTGTCTCTTGTGCCAATGTGTTCCAGGCTCTTGGAATATACCCAGAAGATGTTCCAGCACACATCAAGAACATTTGCTCAACCATGTTCATAGCAGCCTTATTCATAATAGCCAGAACCTGGAAAAAACCTAAGTGTCCCTCAGTAGAAGAATGGATAAAGAAACTGTGGTACATTTACACTATGGAATACTACTCAGCTATTAAAAACAAGGAATTCCCAAAATTTGTGAACAAATGATTTGAACTAGAAATGATCATAATGAGTGAGTTAACCCAGAATCATAAAGAGTCAAATAGTATATATTTACTTATATCTGGACACTAGCCCAAGGAGTATGTCCCAAGAAAGTCTTCGCTTACCAGGAAAGTGAGACAGAGGGGAACACTTCTTATTGGGACTCTAGGTGAGAGAATCAAGGGAGAATGGGGAAAAAGAAGGACCCAGAGGGTTCTAGAAACTTACAAGTAGATCATTATGATGGGCAGATCTGGGCTCAGGCATCCTGCTCAAACTAACTTCAAACCCATACCCAGATTTAGCCAATGGACAGGACATTCTCCACAGTTGAGTGGAGAGTGGGGTCTGACTTTCACATGAACTCTGGTGCCCCATATTTGACCACGTCCCCTGGATGGGGAGGCCTGGCAGCACTCAGAGGAAGGATAGCAGGCTACCAAGAAGAGACTTGATACCCTATGAGCACATACAGGGGGAGGAGGTCCCCCTCAGTCACAGTCATAAGGGAGGGGAGTAAGGGGAAATTGGGAGGGAGGGAGGAATGGGAGTATACAAGGGATGGCATAATAATTGAGATGTAATAGAATAAATTAATAAAATATATTTAATAAAAATAAAAGAAAGGGGTGGAACAAGGATAAGAATATGAAGACACTATATTCGGAGGTGATCATCAAAAGAATAGTCTTCTACAATTGGTCTTCTTTCCCTTAGTAACTCACAGTCAGAACACAACCATACTTTCCACGATGCCTGCTTTTAGTCTTAGAGTCAGTTTTCCAA